>NW_026962877.1:7500-27220 GCF_032445375.1 Bacillus rossius redtenbacheri
TATTAATTTATATTTATTAATTAATCTTAAAATATTTTTAATTCAAATTTATTTTCTATTTTGAAATTTTGTTTTCCATAGAAACAGTGTTTTTTTTTTTTTAACTTTTTTTTTTTTTTTAATATATTCAGTAAAAATATATTAGCTTGGATCAGTAATGACGTATTTTCCTTCCGAGAAGCTGTGGCAGAAGCAGCAGCCACGTCCACACAGAAGTTCTTGAGAAATAGCAATTTTGCTCTATTCGTGGTTGTTTTCGTTCGTGGTTGTTTGCCGTGCGGGGCGAATCGGGAAATCAAGCAAATAGCTGGAGACATTCTCCCGGCGATCGAGGCCTCGGCGGCCGGGAAAAACGCGCGCGTTTGGGCGTTGCGCGCACCCATGGCAAGGCCCATTTTGGGTTATATAGGGGGTAGTGGTGTCCCGAGGGGAAAAAATTAACATGTTAAATACAGCTTCCAGGCAATAGAGAAATGTCTCGGCGACGGAAGGCACCACTACCCGGCATATTTCCGCCCCTCGGACTCCGTGCGCCAGCCTGTAATAGCGAATCGGGACTTAGAAAAAATTCGAGCAGAGAGCCAGAAAATTCTCCCGGCGATGGAGGCCTCCGCGGCCGAGGAAATTGTCATTGGTGATTTTGCATGTTAAATTAACATGTGTATTAACACAGGCTTGGAGAAGCAAGCCTGCGGGACTCTGCAATACATTGAGCGGGGAGCCAGAAAATTCTGGCGGCGACCGAGGCCTCCGCGGCCGGGAGAACTCTCGGCGCTCGGGCTCCGCGTGTACCCGCGGCAAGGTCCATTTTGGGTTATATAGGGGGTAGTGGTGTCCCGAGGGGTAAAAATTAACATGTTAAATACAGCTTCCAGGCAATAGAGAAATGTCTCGGCGACGGAAGGCACCACTACCCGGCGAATTCCCGCCCCTCGGAATCCGTGCGCCAGCCTATAATAGCGAATCGGGACTTAGAAAAAATTCGAGCAGGGAGCCAGAAAATTCTGGCGGTGACCGAGACCTCCGCGGCCGAGGAAATGGTCATCGGTGATTTTACATGTTAAATTAACATGTGTATTAACACTGGCTGGGAGAAGCAAGCCTGCGGGACTCTGCAATATATTGAGCGGGGAGCCAGAAAATTCTGGCGGCGACCGAGGCCTCCGCGGCCGGGATAATAATCCTTGGTAATTTTACATGTTAAATTAACATGTGTATTAACACATGCTGGGAGAAGCAGGCATTCTGGACTTTGAAAAATTTCGAGCAGGGGCCGGAGAAATTCTCCCGGCGACCGAGGCCTCCGCGGCCGGGAGAACTCTCGGCGCTCGGGCTCCGCGTCTACCCATGGGGAGCGGGCAGCCAGAAAATTCTGGCGGCGACCGAGGCCTCCGCGGCCGAGGAAAAGGTCATTGGTAATATTACATGTTAAATTAACATGTGTATTAACACATGCTGGGAGAAGCAGGCATTCTGGACTTTGAAAAATTTCGAGCAGGGGCCGCAGAAATTCTCCCGGCGACCGAGGCCTCCGCGGCCGGGAGAACTCTCGGCGCTCGGGCTCCGCGTCTACCCATGGGGAGCGGGCAGCCAGAAAATTCTGGCGGCGACCGAGGCCTCCGCGGCCGAGGAAATGGTCCTTGGTGATTTTACATGTTAAATTAACATGTGTATTAACACAGGCTGGGAGATGCAGGCATTCTGGTCTTAGAAAAATTTCGAACAGGGGCCGGAGAAATTCTCCCGGCGGCCGAGGCCTCCGCGGCCGGAAGAACTCTCGAAAACCACCTCGTTCGTGGTTGTTTGCCGTGCGGGGCGAATCGGGAAATCTAGCAAATAGCTGAAGACATTCTCCCGGCGATGGAGGCCTCGGCGGCCGGGAAAAACGCCCGCGCTCGGGCGTTGCGCGCCCCCTTGGCAAGGCCCATTTTGGGTTATATAGGGGGTAGTGGTGTCCCGAGGGGAAAAAATTAACATGTTAAATACTGCTCCCAGGCAATTGTAAAATGTCTCGGCGACGGAAGGCACCACTACCCGGCATATTTACGCCCCTCGGACTCCGTGCGCCAGCCTGTAATAGCGAATCGGGACTTAGAAAAAAAATTCGAGCAGGGAGCCAGAACATTTTCCCGGCGATCGAGGCCTCCGCGGCCGAGGAATTTGTCATTGGTGATTTTGCATGTTACATTAACATGTGTATTAACACAGGCTTGGAGAAGCAAGCCTGCGGGACTCTGCAATACATTGAGCGGGCAGCCAGAAAATTCTGGCGGCGACCGAGGCCTCCGCGGCCGGGGAAATAATCCTCTGTAATTTTACATGTTAAATTAACATGTGTATTAACACAGGCTTGGAGAAGCAAGCCTGCGGGACTCTGCAATACATTGAGCGGGGAGCCAGAAATTTCTGGCGGCGACCGAGGCCTCTGCGGCCGGGATAATAATCCTTGTTAATTTTACATGTTAAATTAACATGTGTATTAACACAGGCTGGGAGAACTAGGCATTCTGGACTTTGAAAAATTTCGAGCAGGGGCCGGAGAAATTCTCCCGGCGACCGAGGCCTCCGCGGCCGGGAGAACTCTCGGCGCTCGGGCTCCGCGTCTACCCATGGGGAGCGGGCAGCCAGAAAATTCTGGCGGCGACCGAGGCCTCCGCGGCCGAGGAAAAGGTCATTGGTAATATTACATGTTAAATTAACATGTGTATTAACACATGCTGGGAGAAGCAGGCATTCTGGACTTTGAAAAATTTCGAGCAGGGGCCGGAGAAATTCTCCCGGCGACCGAGGCCTCCGCGGCCGGGAGAACTCTCGGCGCTCGGGCTCCGCGTCTACCCATGGGGAGCGGGCAGCCAGAAAATTCTGGCGGCGACCGAGGCCTCCGCGGCCGAGGAAATGGTCCTTGGTAATTTTACATGTTAAATTAACATGTGTATTAACACAGGCTGGGAGAAGCAGGCATTCTGGACTTTGGAAAATTTCGAGCAGGGGCCGGAGAAATTCTCCCGGCGACCGAGGCCTCTGCGGCCGGGAGAACTCTCGGCGCTCGGGCTCCGGGTGTACCCGCGGCAAGGCCCATTTTGTGTTATATAGGGGGTAGTGGTGTCCCGAGGGGGAAAAAATTAACATGTTAAATACTGCTTCCAGGCAATAGGAAAATGTCTCGGCGACGGAACGCACCACTACCCGGCGAATTCCCGCCCCTCGGACTCCGTGCGCCAGCTTGTAAGAGCGAATCGGGACTTGGAAAAAATTTTATCGGGGAGCCAGAAAATTCTCCCGGCGATCAAGGCAATCACCGCCGGGAGAATTTTTTCTAGCTAACCGATTGAAATTTTCAAAGTACCAATTGCCTCGAAAACAACCACGAACGTAAAACAACCACGAACGGAAAACAACCACGAACGACAACAACCACGAACGACAACAACCACGAACGACAACAACCACGAACGGAAAACAACCCCGAACGACAACAACCACGAACGCACAACAACCACGAATGAAAACAACCACGAACGGTAAACAACCACGAACGAAAACAACCACGAACGAAAACCACCTCGTTCGTGGTTGTTCGCCTTGTGGGGCGAATCGGGACATCATGCAAATAGCTGGAGACATTCTCCCGGCGATCGAGGCCTCGGCGCCCGGGAAAAATGCCCGCGCTCGGGCGTTGTGGGCACCCATTGCATGGCCCATTTTGGGTTATATAGGGGGTAGTGGTGTCCCGAGGGGGAAAAAATTAACATGTTAAATACTGCTCCCAGGCAATTGTAAAATGTCTCGGCGACGGAAGGCACCACTACCCGGCATATTTCCGCCCCTCGGACTCCGTGCGCCAGCCTGTAATAGCGAATCGGGACTTAGAAAAAATTCGAGCAGAGAGCCAGAAAATTCTCCCGGCGATGGAGGCCTCCGCGGCCGAGGAAATTGTCATTGGTGATTTTGCATGTTAAATTAACATGTGTATTAACACAGGCTTGGAGAAGCAAGCCTGCGGGACTCTGCAATACATTGAGCGGGGAGCCAGAAAATTCTGGCGGCGACCGAGGCCTCCGCGGCCGGGAGAACTCTCGGCGCTCGGGCTCCGCGTCTACACATGGGGAGCGGGCAGCCAGAAAATTCTGGCGGCGACCGAGGCCTCCGCGGCCGAGGAAATGGTCCTTGGTGATTTTACATGTTAAATTAACATGTGTATTAACACAGGCTGGGAGAAGCAAGCCTGCGGGTCGCTGCAATATATTGAGCGGGGAGCCAGAAATTTCTGGCGGCGACCGAGGCCTCCGCGGCCGGGGAAATAATCCTCGGTAATTTTACATGTTAAATTAACATGTGTATTAACACAGGCTTGGAGAAGCAAGCCTGCGGGACTCTGCAATACATTGAGCGGGGAGCCAGAAATTTCTGGCGGCGACCGAGGCCTCTGCGGCCGGGATAATAATCCTTGGTAATTTTACATGTTAAATTAACATGTGTATTAACACAGGCTGGGAGAACTAGGCATTCTGGACTTTGAAAAATTTCGAGCAGGGGCCGGAGAAATTCTCCCGGCGACCGAGGCCTCCGCGGCCGGGAGAACTCTCGGCGCTCGGGCAGCGCGTCTACCCATGGGGAGCGGGCAGCCAGAAAATTCTGGCGGCGACCGAGGCCTCCGCGGCCGAGGAAAAGGTCATTGGTAATATTACATGTTAAATTAACATGTGTATTAACACATGCTGGGAGAAGCAGGCATTCTGGACTTTGAAAAATTTCGAGCAGGGGCCGGAGAAATTCTCCCGGCGACCGAGGCCTCCGCGGCCGGGAGAACTCTCGGCGCTCGGGCTCCGCGTCTACCAATGGGGAGCGGGCAGCCAGAAAATTCTGGCGGCGACCGAGGCCTCCGCGGCCGAGGAAATGGTCCTTGTTGATTTTACATGTTAAATTAACATGTGTATTAACACAGGCTGGGAGAAGCAAGCCTGCGGGACTCTGCAATACATTGAGCGGGGAGCCAGAAAATTCTGGCGGCGACCGAGGCCTCCGCGGCCGAGGAAATGGTCCTCAATGATTTTACATGTTAAATTATCATGTGTATTAACACAGGCTGGGAGAAGCAAGCCTGCGGGACTCTGCAATACATTGAGCGGGGAGCCAGAAAATTCTGGCGGCGACCGAGGCCTCCGCGGCCGGGGAAATAATCCTCGGTAATTTTACATGTTAAATTAACATGTGTATTAACACAGGCTGGGAGAAGCAGGCATTCTGGACTTTGAAAAATTTCGAGCAGGGGCCGGAGAAATTCTCCCGGCGACCGAGGCCTCCGCGGCCGGGAGAACTTCGGCGCTCGGGCTCCGCGTGTACCCGCCGCAAGGCCCATTTTGGGTTATATAGGGGGTAGTGGTGTCTCTGGAGGGAAAAAATACACGGTAAATATTGCAGCCAGAGCCTATGGCAATCTGTTGGCGACCGAGGCCTCCACACGCCGGCAAATTTTCGGCTCTCGGACTGTGTGTATTCCACTGGAGACAGGCCTGCGGGACTCTGTAATATATTGAGCCGGGAGCCAGAAAATTCTGGCGGCGACCGAGGCCTCCGCGGCCGGGGAAATAATCCTCGGTAATTTTACATGTTAAATTAACATGTGTATTAACACAGGCTGGGAGAAGCAAGCCTGCGGGTCGCTGCAATATATTGAGCGGGGAGCCAGAAAATTCTGGCGGCGACCGAGGCCTCCGCGGCCGGGGAAATAATCCTCGGTAATTTTACATGTTAAATTAACATGTGTATTAACACAGGCTTGGAGAAGCAAGCCTGCGGGACTCTGCAATACATTGAGCGGGGAGCCAGAAAATTCTGGCGGCGACCGCGGCCTCTGCGGCCAGGGAAATAATCCTCGGTAATTTTACATGTTAAATAACCATGTGTATTAACACAGGCTGGGAGAAGCAAGCATGCGGGACTCTGCAATATATTGAGCAGGGAGCCAGAAAATTCTGGCTGCGACCGAGGCCTCTGCGGCCGAGGAAATGGTCATTGGTAATTTTACATGTTAAATTAACATGTGTTTTAACACAGGCTGGGAGATGCAGGCATTCTGGACTTAGAAAAATTTCGAGCAGGGGCCCGAGAAATTCTCCCGGCGACCGAGGCCTCTGCGGCCGGGAGAACTCTCGAAAACCACCTCGTTCGTGGTTGTTTGCCGTGCGGGGCGAATCGGGAAATCTAGCAAATAGCTGAAGACATTCTCCCGGCGATGGAGGCCTCGGCGGCCGGGAAAAACGCCCGCGCTCGGGCGTTGCGCGCCCCCTTGGCAAGGCCCATTTTGGGTTATATAGGGGGTAGTGGTGTCCCGAGGGGAAAAAATTAACATGTTAAATACTGCTCCCAGGCAATTGTAAAATGTCTCGGCGACGGAAGGCACCACTACCCGGCATATTTACGCCCCTCGGACTCCGTGCGCCAGCCTGTAATAGCGAATCGGGACTTAGAAAAAAAATTCGAGCAGGGAGCCAGAACATTTTCCCGGCGATCGAGGCCTCCGCGGCCGAGGAATTTGTCATTGGTGATTTTGCATGTTAAATTAACATGTGTATTAACACAGGCTTGGAGAAGCAAGCCTGCGGGACTCTGCAATACATTGAGCGGGCAGCCAGAAAATTCTGGCGGCGACCGTGGCCTCCGCGGCCGGGGAAATAATCCTCTGTAATTTTACATGTTAAATTAACATGTGTATTAACACAGGCTTGGAGAAGCAAGCCTGCGGGACTCTGCAATACATTGAGCGGGGAGCCAGAAATTTCTGGCGGCGACCGAGGCCTCTGCGGCCGGGATAATAATCCTTGGTAATTTTACATGTTAAATTAACATGTGTATTAACACAGGCTGGGAGAACTAGGCATTCTGGACTTTGAAAAATTTCGAGCAGGGGCCGGAGAAATTCTCCCGGCGACCGAGGCCTCCGCGGCCGGGAGAACTCTCGGCGCTCGGGCTCCGCGTCTACCCATGGGGAGCGGGCAGCCAGAAAATTCTGGCGGCGACCGAGGCCTCCGCGGCCGAGGAAAAGGTCATTGGTAATATTACATGTTAAATTAACATGTGTATTAACACATGCTGGGAGAAGCAGGCATTCTGGACTTTGAAAAATTTCGAGCAGGGGCCGGAGAAATTCTCCCGGCGACCGAGGCCTCCGCGGCCGGGAGAACTCTCGGCGCTCGGGCTCCGCGTCTACCCTTGGGGAGCGGGCAGCCAGAAAATTCTGGCGGCGACCGAGGCCTCCGCGGCCGAGGAAATGGTCCTTGGTGATTTTACATGTTAAATTAACATGTGTATTAACACAGGCTGGGAGAAGCAGGCATTCTGGACTTTGGAAAATTTCGAGCAGGGGCCGGAGAAAATCTCCCGGCGACCGAGGCCTCTGCGGCCGGGAGAACTCTCGGCGCTCGGGCTCCGGGTGTACCCGCGGCAAGGCCCATTTTGTGTTATATAGGGGGTAGTGGTGTCCCGAGGGGGAAAAAATTAACATGTTAAATACTGCTTCCAGGCAATAGGAAAATGTCTCGGCGACGGAACACACCACTACCCGGCAAATTCCCGCCCCTCGGACTCCGTGCGCCAGCTAGTAAGAGCGAATCGGGACTTGGAAAAAATTTTATCGGGGAGCCAGAAAATTCTCCCGGCGATCAAGGCAATCACCGCCGGGAGAATTTTTTCTAGCTAACCGATTGAAATTTTCAAAGTACCAATTGCCTCGAAAACAACCACGAACGTAAAACAACCACGAACGGAAAACAACCACGAACGACAACAACCACGAACGACAACAACCACGAACGACAACAACCACGAACGGAAAACAACCCCGAACGACAACAACCACGAACGCACAACAACCACGAATGAAAACAACCACGAACAGTAAACAACCACGAACGAAAACAACCACGAACGAAAACCACCTCGTTCGTGGTTGTTCGCCTTGTGGGGCGAATCGGGACATCATGCAAATAGCTGGAGACATTCTCCCGGCGATCGAGGCCTCGGCGCCCGGGAAAAATGCCCGCGCTCGGGCGTTGTGGGCACCCATTGCATGGCCCATTTTGGGTTATATAGGGGGTAGTGGTGTCCCGAGGGGGAAAAAATTAACATGTTAAATACTGCTCCCAGGCAATTGTAAAATGTCTCGGCGACGGAAGGCACCACTACCCGGCATATTTCCGCCCCTCGGACTCCGTGCGCCAGCCTGTAATAGCGAATCGGGACTTAGAAAAAATTCGAGCAGAGAGCCAGAAAATTCTCCCGGCGATGGAGGCCTCCGCGGCCGAGGAAATTGTCATTGGTGATTTTGCATGTTAAATTAACATGTGTATTAACACAGGCTTGGAGAAGCAAGCCTGCGGGACTCTGCAATACATTGAGCGGGGAGCCAGAAAATTCTGGCGGCGACCGAGGCCTCCGCGGCCGGGAGAACTCTCGGCGCTCGGGCTCCGCGTCTACACATGGGGAGCGGGCAGCCAGAAAATTCTGGCGGCGACCGAGGCCTCCGCGGCCGAGGAAATGGTCCTTGGTGATTTTACATGTTAAATTAACATGTGTATTAACACAGGCTGGGAGAAGCAAGCCTGCGGGTCGCTGCAATATATTGAGCGGGGAGCCAGAAATTTCTGGCGGCGATCGAGGCCTCCGCGGCCGGGGAAATAATCCTCGGTAATTTTACATGTTAAATTAACATGTGTATTAACACAGGCTTGGAGAAGCAAGCCTGCGGGTCTCTGCAATACATTGAGCGGGGAGCCAGAAATTTCTGGCGGCGACCGAGGCCTCTGCGGCCGGGATAATAATCCTTGGTAATTTTACATGTTAAATTAACATGTGTATTAACACAGGCTGGGAGAACTAGGCATTCTGGACTTTGAAAAATTTCGAGCAGGGGCCAGAGAAATTCTCCCGGCGACAGAGGCCTCCGCGGCCGGGAGAAATCTCGGCGCTCGGGCAGCGCGTCTACCCATGGGGAGCGGGCAGCCAGAAAATTCTGGCGGCGACCGAGGCCTCCGCGGACGAGGAAAAGGTCATTGGTAATATTACATGTTAAATTAACATGTGTATTAACACATGCTGGGAGAAGCAGGCATTCTGGACTTTGAAAAATTTCGAGCAGGGGCCGGAGAAATTCTCCCGGCGACCGAGGCCTCCGCGGCCGGGAGAACTCTCGGCGCTCGGGCTCCGCGTCTACCAATGGGGAGCGGGCAGCCAGAAAATTCTGGCGGCGACCGAGGCCTCCGCGGCCGAGGAAATGGTCCTTGTTGATTTTACATGTTAAATTAACATGTGTATTAACACAGGCTGGGAGAAGCAAGCCTGCGGGACTCTGCAATACATTGAGCGGGGAGCCAGAAAATTCTGGCGGCGACCGAGGCCTCCGCGGCCGAGGAAATGGTCCTCAATGATTTTACATGTTAAATTAACATGTGTATTAACACAGGCTGGGAGAAGCAAGCCTGCGGGACTCTGCAATACATTGAGCGGGGAGCCAGAAAATTCTGGCGGCGACCGAGGCCTCCGCGGCCGGGGAAATAATCCTCGGTAATTTTACATGTTAAATTAACATGTGTATTAACACAGGCTGGGAGAAGCAGGCATTCTGGACTTTGAAAAATTTCGAGCAGGGGCCGGAGAAATTCTCCCGGCGACCGAGGCCTCCGCGGCCGGGAGAACTTCGGCGCTCGGGCTCCGCGTGTACACGCCGCAAGGCCCATTTTGGGTTATATAGGGGGTAGTGGTGTCTCTGGAGGGAAAAAATACACGGTAAATATTGCAGCCAGAGCCTATGGCAATCTGTTGGCGACCGAGGCCTCCACACCCCGGCAAATTTTCGGCTCTCGGACTGTGTGTATTCCACTGGAGACAGGCCTGCGGGACTCTGTAATATATTGAGCCGGGAGCCAGAAAATTCTGGCGGCGACCGAAGCCTCCGCGGCCGGGGAAATAATCCTCGGTAATTTTACATGTTAAATTAACATGTGTATTAACACAGGCTGGGAGAAGCAAGCCTGCGGGTCGCTGCAATATATTGAGCGGGGAGCCAGAAAATTCTGGCGGCGACCGAGGCCTCCGCGGCCGGGGAAATAATCCTCGGTAATTTTACATGTTAAATTAACATGTGTATTAACACAGGCTTGGAGAAGCAAGCCTGCGGGACTCTGCAATACATTGAGCGGGGAGCCAGAAAATTCTGGCGGCGACCGCGGCCTCTGCGGCCAGGGAAATAATCCTCGGTAATTTTACATGTTAAATAACCATGTGTATTAACACAGGCTGGGAGAAGCAAGCATGCGGGACTCTGCAATATATTGAGCAGGGAGCCAGAAAATTCTGGCTGCGACCGAGGCCTCTGCGGCCGAGGAAATGGTCATTGGTAATTTTACATGTTAAATTAACATGTGTTTTAACACAGGCTGGGAGATGCAGGCATTCTGGACTTAGAAAAATTTCGAGCAGGGGCCCGAGAAATTCTCCCGGCGACCGAGGCCTCCGCGGCCGGGAGAACTCTCGAAAACCACCTCGTTCGTGGTTGTTTGCCGTGCGGGGCGAATCGGGAAATCTAGCAAATAGCTGAAGACATTCTCCCGGCGATGGAGGCCTCGGCGGCCGGGAAAAACGCCCGCGCTCGGGCGTTGCGCGCCCCCTTGGCAAGGCCCATTTTGGGTTATATAGGGGGTAGTGGTGTCCCGAGGGGAAAAAATTAACATGTTAAATACTGCTCCCAGGCAATTGTAAAATGTCTCGGCGACGGAAGGCACCACTACCCGGCATATTTACGCCCCTCGGACTCCGTGCGCCAGCCTGTAATAGCGAATCGGGACTTAGAAAAAAAATTCGAGCAGGGAGCCAGAACATTTTCCCGGCGATCGAGGCCTCCGCGGCCGAGGAATTTGTCATTGGTGATTTTGCATGTTAAATTAACATGTGTATTAACACAGGCTTGGAGAAGCAAGCCTGCGGGACTCTGCAATACATTGAGCGGGCAGCCAGAAAATTCTGGCGGCGACCGAGGCCTCCGCGGCCGGGGAAATAATCCTCTGTAATTTTACATGTTAAATTAACATGTGTATTAACACAGGCTTGGAGAAGCAAGCCTGCGGGACGCTGCAATACATTGAGCGGGGAGCCAGAAATTTCTGGCGGCGACCGAGGCCTCTGCGGCCGGGATAATAATCCTTGGTAATTTTACATGTTAAATTAACATGTGTATTAACACAGGCTGGGAGAACTAGGCATTCTAGACTTTGAAAAATTTCGAGCAGGGGCCGGAGAAATTCTCCCGGCGACCGAGGCCTCCGCGGCCGGGAGAACTCTCGGCGCTCGGGCTCCGCGTCTACCCATGGGGAGCGGGAAGCCAGAAAATTCTGGCGGCGACCGAGGCCTCCGCGGCCGAGGAAATGGTCCTTGGTGATTTTACATGTTAAATTAACATGTGTATTAACACAGGCTGGGAAAAGCAAGCCTGCGGGACTCTGCAATATATTGAGCGGGGAGCCAGAAAATTCTGGCGGCGACCGAGGCCTCCACGGCCGGGGAAATAATCCTCGGTAATTTAACATGTTAAATTAACATGTGTATTAACACAGGCTTGGAGAAGCATGCCTGCGGGACTCTGCAATACATTGAGCGGGGAGCCAGAAAATTCTGGCGGCGACCGAGGCCTCTGCGGCCGAGGAAATGGTCATTGGTAATTTTACATGTTAAATTAACATGTGTATTAACACAGGCTGGGAAAAGCAAGCCTGCGGGACTCTGCAATATATTGAGCGGGGAGCCAGAAAATTCTGGCGGCGACCGAGGCCTCCACGGCCGGGGAAATAATCCTCGGTAATTTAACATGTTAAATTAACATGTGTATTAACACAGGCTGGGAGAAGCAGGCATTCTGGACTTTGAAAAATTTCGAGCAGGGGCCGGAGAAATTCTCCCGGCGACCGAGGCCTCCGCGGCCGGGAGAACACTCGGCGCTCGGGCTCCGCGTGTACCCGCGGCAAGGCCCATGTTGGGTTATATAGGGGGTAGTGGTGTCCCGAGGGGGAAAAAATTAACATGTTAAATACAGCTTCCAGGCAATAGAAAAATGTCTCGGCGACGGAAGGCACCACTACCCGGCGAATTCCCGCCCCTCTGACTCCGTGCGCCAGCCTGTAATAGCGAATCGGGACTTAGAAAAAATTCGAGCAGGGAGCCAGACAATTCTGTCGGCGACCGAGGCCTCCGTGGCCGGGGAAATAATCCTCGGTAATTTTACATGTTAAATTAACATGTGTATTAACACAGGCTTGGAGAACCAAGCCTGCGGGACTCTGCAATACATTGAGCGGGGAGCCAGAAAATTCTGGCGGCGACCGAGGCCTCCGCGGCCGGGGAAATAATCCTCGGTAATTTTACATGTTAAATTAACATGTGTATTAACACAGGCTTGGAGAACCAAGCCTGCGGGACTCTGCAATACATTGAGAGGTGAGCCAGAAAATTCTGGCGGCGACCGAGGCCTCCGCGGCCGAGGAAATGGTCCTCGGTGATTTTACATGTTAAATTAACATGTGTATTAACACAGGCTGGGAGAAGCAAGCCTGCGGGACTCTGCAATATATTGAGCGGGGAGCCAGAAAATTCTGGCGGCGACCGAGGCCTCCACGGCCGGGGAAATAATCCTCGATAATTTAACATGTTAAATTAACATGTGTATTAACACAGGCTGGGAGAAGCAGGCATTCTGGACTTTGAAAAATTTCGAGCAGGGGCCGGAGAAATTCTCCCGGCGACCGAGGCCTCCGCGGCCGGGAGAACTTCGGCGCTCGGGCTCTGCGTGTACCCACCGCAAGGCCTATTTTGGGTTTTATAGGGGGTAGTGGTGTCTCTGGAGGGAAAAAATACACGGTAAATATTGCAGCCAGAGCCTATGGCAATCTGTTGGCGACCGAGGCCTCCACACCCCGGCAAATTTTCGGCTCTCGGACTGTGTGTATTCCACTGGAGACAGGCCTGCGGGACTCTGTAATATATTGAGCCGGGAGCCAGAAAATTCTGGCGGCGACCGAGGCCTCCGCGGCCGAGGAAAAGGTCATTGGTAAAATTACATGTTAAATTAACATGTGTATTAACACAGGCTGGGAGAAGCAGGCATTCTGGACTTAGAAAAATTTCGAGCAGGGGCCCGAGAAATTCTCCCGGCTACGAGGCCTCCGCGGCCGGGAGAACTCTCGGCGCTCGGGCTCCGCGTCTACACATGGGGAGCGGGCAGCCAGAAAATTCTGGCGGCGACCGAGGCCTCCGCGGCCGAGGAAATGGTCCTTGGTGATTTTACATGTTAAATTAACATGTGTATTAACACAGGCTGGGAGAAGCAAGCCTGCGGGTCGCTGCAATATATTGAGCGGGGAGCCAGAAATTTCTGGCGGCGACCGAGGCCTCCGCGGCCGGGGAAATAATCCTCGGTAATTTTACATGTTAAATTAACATGTGTATTAACACAGGCTTGGAGAAGCAAGCATGCGGGACTCTGCAATATATTGAGCAGGGAGCCAGAAAATTCTGGCTGCGACCGAGGCCTCTGCGGCCGAGGAAATGGTCATTGGTAATTTTACATGTTAAATTAACATGTGTTTTAACACAGGCTGGGAGATGCAGGCATTCTGGACTTAGAAAAATTTCGAGCAGGGGCCAGGGAAATTCTCCCTGCGACCGAGGCCTCCGCGGCCGGGAGAACTCTCGAAAACCACCTCGTTCGTGGTTGTTTGTCGTGCGGGGCGAATCGGGAAATCTAGCAAATAGCTGAAGACATTCTCCCGGCGATGGAGGTCTCGGCGGCCGGGAAAAACGCCCGCGCTCGGGCGTTGCGCGCCCCCTTGGCAAGGCCCATTTTGCGTTATATAGGGGGTAGTGGTGTCACGAGGGGAAAAAATTAACATGTTAAATACTGCTCCCAGGCAATTGTAAAATGTCTCGGCGACGGAAGGCACCACTACCCGGCATATTTACGCCCCTCGGACTCCGTGCGCCAGCCTGTAATAGCGAATCGGGACTTAGAAAAAAAATTCGAGCAGGGAGCCAGAACATTTTCCCGGCGATCGAGGCCTCCGCGGCCGAGGAATTTGTCATTGGTGATTTTGCATGTTAAATTAACATGTGTATTAACACAGGCTTGGAGAAGCAAGCCTGCGGGACTCTGCAATACATTGAGCGGGCAGCCAGAAAATTCTGGCGGCGACCGAGGCCTCCGCGGCCGGGGAAATAATCCTCTGTAATTTTACATGTTAAATTAACATGTGTATTAACACAGGCTTGGAGAAGCAAGCCTGCGGGACTCTGCAATACATTGAGCGGGGAGCCAGAAATTTCTGGCGGCGACCGAGGCCTCTGCGGCCGGGATAATAATCCTTGGTAATTTTACATGTTAAATTAACATGTGTATTAACACAGGCTGGGAGAACTAGGCATTCTGGACTTTGAAAAATTTCGAGCAGGGGCCGGAGAAATTCTCCCGGCGACCGAGGCCTCCGCGGCCGGGAGAACTCTCGGCGCTCGGGCTCCGCGTCTACCCATGGGGAGCGGGCAGCCAGAAAATTCTGGCGGCGACCGAGGCCTCCGCGGCCGAGGAAAAGGTCATTGGTAATATTACATGTTAAATTAACATGTGTATTAACACATGCTGGGAGAAGCAGGCATTCTGGACTTTGAAAAATTTCGAGCAGGGGCCGGAGAAATTCTCCCGGCGACCGAGGCCTCCGCGGCCGGGAGAACTCTCGGCGCTTGGGCAGCGCGTCTACCCATGGGGAGCGGGCAGCCAGAAAATTCTGGCGGTGACCGAGGCCTCCGCGGCCGAGGAAATGGTCCTTGGTGATTTTACATGTTAAATTAACATGTGTATTAACACAGGCTGGGAGAAGCAGGCATTCTGGACTTAGAAAAATTTCGAGCAGGGGCCGTTGAAATTCTCCCGGCGACCGAGGCCTCCGCGGCCGGGAGAACTCTCGGCGCTCGGGCTCCGCGTGTACACGCGTCAAGGCCCATTTTGGGTTATATAGGGTGTAGTGGTGTCTCTGGAGGGAAAAAATACACGGTAAATATTGCAGCCAGAGCCTATGGCAATCTGTTGGCGACCGAGGCCTCCACACCCCGGCAAATTTTCGGCTCTCGGACTGTGTGTATTCCACTGGAGACAGGCCTGCGGGACTGTGCAGTATATTGAGCGGGGAGCCAGGAAAATCTCCCGGCGACCGAGGCCTCCGCGGCCGAGGAAATGGTAATTGGTGGTTTTGCATGTAAAATTAACATGTGTATTAACACAAGCTGGGATGAGAGGAATTTGGCGGCGACCGAGGCCTCCTCACCCCGGCAAAATATCAGCTACCGGGCTCTGCATATTCCTACAGAAGCAGGCCTGCAGGACTCTGCAATATATTGAGCGGGAACCAGAAAATTCTGGCGGCGACCGAGGCCTCCGCGGCCGAGGAAAATTGTCATTGGTGGTTTGCATGTAAAATTAACATGTGTATTAACACAAGCTGTGACCAGAGGAATTTGGCGGCGACCGGGGCCTCCACACCCCGGCAAAATATCAGCTACCGGGCTCTGCTTATTCACATTCAAGCAGGCATTAGGGACTCTGAAAAGTTTCGGGCGGGGAGCCAGAAAATTCTCCCGGCCACAGAGCCCTCCCTCCCGAGAGTCTGTGTAAATGCCTGTTATACAGGCCCCATGAATTCCAGCCTTATAGGTTATTTTAAGTCTCCGTTCGTGGTTGTTCGTAAACAACTGCGATTCGGGATTTTGACCTATTTCCTATGATCATGTTCCCGGAAGTTAGCCAGCCTCTTTCAGTCAAAATCTCATATTTTGGGTACCTTTGTGAACCCATCGATAGGCCCATTTTGGGTATATTAGGGGGACATGCAATCGGGAAAAATTGGAATTATTTGCAATATGGAAAGAATATGTACATAAATGAAAAGGGAGTCCCCCCGAGTTTTCTCGCCCTATATATATTGCAAAAATATCCAATTAATTATTGTGGAACCTGTAGCACCTTTCTATGAAGCAGAATTAACATTACAGAACGGTTTGAATGCTACCACCTCAGTTTCTCTACAATGCATTGGATTTCAAAGAGGTGAATTACTGTGGATGGTACTGTTGTATGGCTAACAAATCGTCTGGGAAACAATGCAGAATTAAATTAAGAAGGTTGTATGTTTTCTGTTACATGGTGGAGGTGCCCTCTAGTACACAGTAAAATGTTTTGTGGACTGCAGCTCCTTGAGGAATTAATTCAGTATGGGTCTTGTAGTGGTCTGAAAGTGGATGATGAAAAAGAATGTATAATGGTATTCAGAGCACCTCGCGGTGAAGCGGACATGCTACCTCAAAATGCTTGATTGATTCATGCCCAGTTCCCCCAAGAAGCGGTACATTGAAAAAATTGATTTACTTTGTGGATGATACTAGCAAATACTATCCGCTGGGGGAAGTAAGCAGAAATTTGGTGGTCGTATGTTTGTTACATGGTAGAGGTGCTTTCTAGTACACAATGAAATGCTTGGTGTACCGCTGCTCCTTGAAGAATTAATTCCATATGGGTCTAGCCGTGGTCTTAACTGTGAACACGAAGAACTATCTAAAGTGGCCTATCTGTCTGAACTGCAATACACAAGCTGCGAGCCAATGCTATACCTTTCTCAGGTAACGAGCTCTTGTGCGGCGATTCGATTGGATGCGAAATGGTGGGGAACGCGTGTCCGGTCGTCTTAACCAAGTAATGGTTCCCCTCTGTTAACAATGAAATGTTTGATGGATCGCAGCTCCCTGAGAGACAAGTTTCAAAGGGGTTAGTCGCGGTCTTCAATCCTGGCCAAGGTGCAGTCACCATCTATAAGAGATACCTGCTTTACTGAAGGGTAGCAAGAGTTCCCTTGCCCGCATGTTGCTCCGTGGGGGTATATCAGTATAAAGGTAGAAGAAGCCATGATCGGAGCTTCGGTGGATGAGATTGGCGGAGAAGACATGTTCTTGTCTATCTGGTAGATCAGGGGGGTGGCAGCTGATCCGGAGAAAGCAAGCGGACTCCCGATGTTCCGTCGACTCCCAATGTACACTTGAAACATGCACATTTGGGTGGCGAGGGGGCGTTGTGGCCATCCGAAAACATGTCTTCATCTCTCTTATTGGTGGACCGCTGCTCCTTGAAGAATTAATTCCATATGGGTCTAGTCTTGGTGATAACTGTGAACACTAAGAACTATCTAAAGTGGCCTATCTGTCTGAACTGCAATACACTAGCTGCGAGCCAATGCTATACCTTTCTTAGGTAACGAGCTCTTGTGCGGCAATTCGATTGGATGCGAAATGGTGGGGAACGCGTGTCCTATCGTCTTAACCAAGTAATGGTTCCCCTCTGTTAACAATGAAATGTTTGATGGATCGCAGCTCCCTGAGAGACAAGTTTCAAAGGGGTTAGTCGCGGTCTTCAATCCTGGCCAAGGTGCAGTCACCATCTATAAGAGATACCTGCTTTACTGAAGGGTAGCAAGAGTTCCCTTGCCCGCATGTTGCTCCGTGGGGGTATATCAGTATAAAGGTAGAAGAAGCCATGATCGGAGCTTCGGTGGATGAGATTGGTGGAGAAGACATGTTCTTGTCTATCTGGTAGATCAGGGGGGTGGCAGCTGATCCGGAGAAAGCAAGCGGACTCCCGATGTTCCGTCGACTCCCAATGTACACTTAAAACATGCACATTTGGGTGGCGAGGGGGCGTTGTGGCCATCCGAAAACATGTCTTCATCTCTCTTATTGGTGGACCGCTGCTCCTTGAAGAATTAAATCCATATGGGTCTAGTCTTGGTGATAACTGTGAACACTAAGAACTATCTAAAGTGGCCTATCTGTCTGAACTGCAATACACTAGCTGCGAGCCAATGCTATACCTTTCTCAGGTAACGAGCTCTTGTGCGGCAATTCGATTGGATGCGAAATGGTGGGGAACGCGTGTCCTATCGTCTTAACCAAGTAATGGTTCCCCTCTGTTAACAATGAAATGTTTGATGGATCGCAGCTCCCTGAGAGACAAGTTTCAAAGGGGTTAGTCGCGGTCTTCAGCCCTGGCCAAAGGTGTTTAGAAATGAATACTTTTCGGACCAGTGGGCAAATTAGTTCACAGCGAGCCCACGGGCCAACGGTCTGCTCCCGCAGTGGGCCGCGCCCGAATGTGGGCACCGATCATATAATTTGAAATCCACTCGCCAAGTACCATGCGAGTTTCTAAGAGCGCGATATATTCGCCAGTGAAAGCCTTGGAAGTTTGGCCTCGCCTACTCCCTAGGAAAATTAATTAGAGATGGAAGGAAAGACTTTGCAATTGCAAAGCGGGTGTCGATATTGGGAAGTCGCCCCCGTACTTGTTGATACAGAAGGAAAAAAAAATGTACATCATAAGATTCGGACCCGGTGCTCTGCGGACCCGGGAGGTTCCTCCGAACGAAAAAAAAAGCTGCTAGCAGCTCCCTGGTTGATCCTGCCAGTAGTCATATGCTTGTCTCAAAGATTAAGCCATGCATGTCTAAGTGCAAGCCAAAATAAGGTGAAACCGCGAATGGCTCATTAAATCAGTTATGGTTCCTTAGATCGTACCACATGACTTGGATAACTGTGGTAATTCTAGAGCTAATACATGCTGAACTGAGTCCCGACCAGAAATGGGAGGGATGCTTTTATTAGATCAAAACCAATCGGCGTGGCTCGTCTGCGTCCGTTTGCTTTGGTGACTCTGGATAACTTTGTGCTGATCGCACGGTCTCCGTACCGGCGACGCATCTTTCAAATGTCTGCCTTATCAACTGTCGATGGTAGGTTCTGCGCCTACCATGGTTGTAACGGGTAACGGGGAATCAGGGTTCGATTCCGGAGAGGGAGCCTGAGAAACGGCTACCACATCCAAGGAAGGCAGCAGGCGCGCAAATTACCCACTCCCGGCACGGGGAGGTAGTGACGAAAAATAACGATACGGGACTCATCCGAGGCCCCGTAATCGGAATGAGAACACTTTAAACCCTTTAACGAGTATCCATTGGAGGGCAAGTCTGGTGCCAGCAGCCGCGGTAATTCCAGCTCCAATAGCGTATATTAAAGTTGTTGCGGTTAAAAAGCTCGTAGTTGGACTTGTGTCCCACGCTGTCGGTTCACCGTTCGTCGGTGTCTAACTGGCATGCCCGTGCGGACGTCCTGCCGGTGGATGCGGTCGGCCGCGGCAAGCCCCTTCCCTCGGGCGTTCGCCCCTCCTCTCGTAACCTCTTCGCGGAGGCCGGGTTGGATGCGGGTGTTTCGTCCCGGGGTGCATGCTTGGGCCCCGCGCGTCGGCGGTCCGATGCAATCCTACCGCGGTGCTCTTCACCGAGTGTCGAGGTGGGCCGGCACGTTTACTTTGAACAAATTAGAGTGCTCAAAGCAGGCAGTGTTTCGCCTGAATATTGTGTGCATGGAATAATGGAATAGGACCTCGGTTCTATTTTGTTGGTTTTCGGAACCCGAGGTAATGATTAACAGGGACAAACGGGGGCATTCGTATTGCGACGTTAGAGGTGAAATTCTTGGATCGTCGCAAGACGAACCTAAGCGAAAGCATTTGCCATGTGTGTTTTCATTAATCAAGAACGAAAGTTAGAGGTTCGAAGGCGATCAGATACCGCCCTAGTTCTAACCATAA
>NW_026962878.1:0-27169 GCF_032445375.1 Bacillus rossius redtenbacheri
GCCTAATTAACTGCCTAATTGCCTGCATAATCATCTGCCTAATTGCCTGCCTAATTAACTGCCTAATTGCCTGCCTAATTAACTGCCTAATTATGTGCCCAATTTCCTGCCTAATTAACTTCCCAATTGCCTGCCTAATTGACCGCCTAATTAACTGCCTAATTGCCTGCTTAATTATCTGCCTAATTGCCTGCCTAATTAATTGCCTAATTGCCTTCCTAATTGCCTGCTTCATTATCTGCCTAATTGTCTGCCTAATGAACTGCTTAATTGCCTGCCTAATTAACTGCCTAATTGGCTTCCTAATTGCCTGCCTAATTATCTGCTTAATTGCCTGCCTAATTAACTGCCTAATTAACTGCCCAATTGCCTGCTTAATTGACCGCCTAATTAATTGCCTAATTACCTGCTTAATTATCTGCCTAATTGCCTGCCTTATTAACTGCCTAATTGCCTGCCTAATTAACTAACTAATTAACTGCCCAATTGCTTGCCTAATTAACTGCCTAATTAACTGCCCAACTGGCTGCCTAATTGACCACCTAATTAACTGCCTAATTGCCTGCTTAATTATCTGACTAATTGTTTGCTTAATCATCTGCCTAATTGCCTGCCTAATTAACTGCCCAATTGCCTGCCTAATTAACTGCCTAATTGCCTGCCTAATTAACTGCCTAATTGCCTGCTTAATTGAGCGCCTAATTAATTGCCTAATTGCCTGCTTAATTATCTGTCTAATTATCTGCCTAATTATTTGCTTAATTCGCTGCCAAATTAACTGCCTAATTAACTGCCCAATTGCCTGCCTAATTGACCACCTAATTAACTGCCTAATAGCCTGCCTAATTACCAGCCTAATTACCTGCCAAATTGGCTGCCTGCCTAATTAACTGCTAATCGCCTGCTTATTTACCTGCCTGCCAAATTGCCTGCTTGCCTAATTGCTTGCCTAATTAACTGCATAATTGCCTGCTTGTTTAAATGCTTGCCTAATTAACTGCATAATTGCCTGCTTAATTGCCTGCCTAATTGCCTGCCTAATTGCCTGCCTAATTGCTTGACTAATAAACTGCCTAATTGCCTGCCTAATTATCTGCTTAATTGCCTGCCTAATTAACTGCCTAGTTAACTGCCCAATTGCCTGCCTTATTAACTGCCTAAATAACTGTCCAATTGCATGCCCAATTGCCTGCCTAATTTACTGCCTAATTCCCTGCCTAATTGCCTGCCTAATTGTCTGCTTTATTATCTGCCTAATTGCCTGCCTAATTAACCGCCTAAGTGCCTGCCTAATTGCCAGGCTTATTAACTGCCTGATTGCTTGCTTAATTATCTGCCTAATTGCCTGCCTAATTGCTTGACTAATAAACTGCCTAATTGCCTGCCTAATTGCCTGCCTAATTAACTGCCTAAATATCTTCCTAATTGCCTGCCTAATTGCCTGCCTAATTAACTGCCTAATTTACTGCCTTATTATTTGCCTATTGGCCTGCCTTATTAACTGCCTAAGTGCCTGCCTAATTAACTGCCTAATTGCCTCCCTAGTTGCCTGCCTAATTAACTACCTAATTAACTGCACAATTGCCTGCCTAATTAACGGCCTAATGAAATGCCTAATTGCCTGTCTAATTAACTGCCTTAGTGCCTGCCCAATTGCCTGCCCAATTAACTGCCTAACTAACTGCCTAATTAACTGCCTAAGTGCCTGCCTAATTGCCTGTCTAATTAACTGCCTAATTGCCTGCTTAATTATCTGCCTAATTGCCTGCCTAATTAACTGCCTAATTGCCTCCCTAGTTGCCTGCCTAATTAACTACATAATTAACTGCACAATTGCCAGCCTAATTAACGGCCTAATGAAATGCCTAACTGCCTGTCTAATTAACTGCCTAATTAACTTTCAAATTGCCTGCCTAATTAACTGCCCAATGGCCTGCCTAATTAACTGCCAAATTGCCTAATTGCCTGCTTAATTACCTGCCTAATTATCTGCCTAATTGCCTGCTTAATTAACTCCTAATTAAATGCCTAATTGCCTGTCTAATTAACTGCCTAATTAACTGCCCAATTGCCTGCCTAATTAACTGCCTAATTAACTGCCTAATTGCCTGCCCAACAGCCTGCCTAATTAACTGCCTAATTAACTGCCCAATTGTCTGCCTAATTGACCGCCTAATCAATTGCCCAATCGACAGCCTAATTAACTGCCTAATTGCCTGCCTAATTAACTGCCTAATTATCTGCTTAATTGCCTGCCTAATTAACTGCCTAATTAACTGCCCAATTGCCTGCCTAATTAACTGCCTAATTAACTGCCCAATTGCCTGCCTAATTGACCGCCTAATTAACTGCCTAATTGCCTGCCTAATTAACTGCCTAATTGCCTGCCTTATTATCAGCCTAATTGCATGCCTAAATAACTGCCTAAGTGCCTGCCTAATTGCCTGTCTAATTAACTGCCTTATTGCCTGCCCAATTGCCTGCCTAATTAACTGCCCAATTGCCTGCCCAATTGTCTGCCTAATTAACTGCCCAATTGCCTGCCTAATTAACTGCCCAATTGCCTGCCTAATTAACTGCCTAATTGCTTGCCTAATTAACTGCCTAATTGCCTTTTTAATTGCCTGCATAATTATCTGCTTAATTGCCTGCCTAATTAACTCCTAATTAAATGCCTAATTGACTGTCTAATTAACTGCCTAATTAACTGCCCAATAGCCTGTTTAATTAAATGCCTAATTGCCTGCTTAATTGACCGCCTAATTAACCACCTAATTGCCTGCTTAATTATTTGCCTAATTGCCTGCCTAATTATCTGCTTAATTATCTGCTTAATTGCCTGCCTAACTGACAGCCTAATTAACTGCCTAATTGCCTGCCTAATTAACTGCCTAATTATCTGCTTAATTGCCTGCCTAATTAACTGCCTAATTAACTGCCCAATTGCCTGCCTTATTAACTGCCTAATTAACTGCCCAATTGCCTGCCTAATTGACCGCCTAATTAACTGCCTAATTGCCTGCCTAATTAACTGCCTAATTGCCTGCCTTATTATCAGCCTAATTGCCTGCCTAATTAACTGCCTAAGTGCCTGCCTAATTGCCTGTCTAATTAACTGCCTTATTGCCTGCCCAATTGCCTGCCTAATTAACTGCCCAATTGCCTGCCTAATTAACTGCCTTATTAACAGCCTAAGTGCCTGCCTAATTGCTTGCCTAATTATCTGCTTAATTGCCTGCCTAATTAACTCCTAATTAAATGCCTAATTGCCTGTCTAATTAACTGCCTAATTAACTGCCCAATTGCCTGGTTAATTAACTGCCTAATTGCCTGCTTAATTGACCGCCTAATAAACCACCTAATTGCCTGATTAATTATCTGCCTAATTGCCTGCCTAATTATCTGCTTAATTATCTGCTTAATTGCCTGCCTAATTAACTTCCTAATCATCTGCCTTATTGCCTGCCTAATTATTTGCCTAATTAACTGCCTAATAACTTGCACAATTGCCTGCCTAATTAACTGCCTAATTAAATGCCTAATTGCCTGTTTATTTAACCGCCTAATTGCCAGCCTAATTAACTGCCTAATTAACTGCCTGCCTAATTGACCGCTTAATTAACTGCCTAATTTTATGCCTAATAGCCTGCCTTATTATCAGCCTAATTGCCTGCCTAAATAACTGCCTAAGTGCCTGCTTAATTGCCTGCCCAATTGCCTGCCTAATAAACAGCCCAATTGCCTGCATGATTAACTGCCTAATTAACTGCCTAAGTCCCTGCCTAATTGCCTGCCTAATTAACTGCCTAATTGCCTTTTAATTGCCTGCCTTATTATCTGCTTAATTGCCTGCCTAATTACCTCTTAATTTAATGCCTAATTGCCTGTCTAATTAACTGCCTAATTAACTGCCCAATTGCCTGTTTAATTAACCGCCTAATTGCCTGTTTAATTAACTGCCTAATTTGTGCCGGAAATTAGGCATTTCGTCACTTTTTTAATTTATTCTATAATTTTAAATTTTTTTTTGGGGTTTCCATTTTTTTAATTTGTCTGGTGGTTAATGGGGGTGATTTACTTTTTGTTAGGCCGGTGTACGCCACCGATTTAAACTTGGTGCCAGTGGACCGAAGCCCCTTCCCAGGGGGCCAATCTGATATTTTGCTGTCTAATGTGGACATGGTCAGCCCGGTTGAAATTTCTCTCGCCTGCAGTCACGCCCCGAGTTTGTAATTTTAATTCCCTGCATGACCAAAACTGCTTTGAGCAGCTCCAGGGCTGCAAGCTGCTACCTTGTAGAGGCCTGCTGAGAAAAGCATGTCTCGTCACGAAGCAGTCTCCAGTGGAGCTGCGTTCCCACCTTAGTGGCTATTTCTGCCCCCCCCCTTCCTCTCTCTCCTCCTCACTTTAGTTCTGAGAAATTAAGCTAAGAGCAGTGACCGGACGGGACGATGACCTGATGCAAAAACCTTCTCCCGGGTCCGACAGACACATCCCTGACATCTAGCGGCAAAAAAAGTAACCGCGGGCCTGGTCGCCAGCGTGCAGAGCTTACCCTCATGACACCTGGTGGCAAGTCTGCTCACCACCTCAAGTAGTTCCCCCTTACGCCGCTAGAAGGCAGCGTCGCGGTGCCATAAGGCACTATGCTTTCCTCTCGCGGCCCGGAGAAGTCGATTGTTCTTTGTTTTCGTTTCGGTCCGGTAGAGAGCGCGCATGTCGTGTTGTTGCCACGACCGCCTCGGACTCCTTCGGAAATTTTCGGCTTAGAACCGAACCTACCCCCTCCTTTGACCCGGGGCCTTACCGCCCGATTTAATTAGGGGTTTTGGCCGATTGCGGGGCACTCAGCCCTCTGACCTCGGCTACTGACCTCGTCTCACCTACGTCCTCTGCGCTAAGAGGCTTTTTGCGGGAACGGTGATTTTCGCGTGCACGAGAATGTAGTCAGTTTGCTTAAGGGATGTGATCCCGTTTGTACAGTAGCCAGGCAGAGGTAGTTTTTAGAAAAGTCATGCGTAGTTAAATTTTTATTTATTCTTATTTAATTCTAAAAATTCCGGTTTCGTCCGCGCATCCTGATTTCTCGGTCCGCGGCATCCTGATGTCGGCGCGAGACACCTAGTGAGCTCCGAACTCTACACCCTGGTTGGTGAGTAATTTTTTTTTCCTTTCCCCCCCCCCCCATTCCCGTTTGTTGGCCTTTTGCGCCGACGGTATAGGACTGTCTGGAAGCAAGTCTAATTCGTTTTGGATTTGATTTGGGTTTCAGACAGGGTCGAAGTGCTGGAGAGAGAAATCGCTCCCAGCTCGTGGTCCCGCACCTCCACTGCGGGTCACGTTAGAAGAGAGGTTTCCGCGACCCGACGTTATTTTTTGAAGACCCGGGTGGTAATGTGAAATCAACATCCCCCCCCCCCCCCCACTTTCTAGCTACGAACTACATAAATCAAATGAATAGCCTACCAGCGAACAGTGCTTTCCTCAAGAATATGTAGAATCAACAAAACTAATCAGCGATGTAATTGTTGGGACATTCAAATTTGGTGCAATTTTTAAATTTTAATTATGTAATAATTTTTGCTAAGGTGTAACATGTACTGTTTTAATTACTCCTGGGGCGCCCCCTTTAACTTTGTTATTTACTAAGATTTTTATTGTCAGGTTTGAATAATACGAACACAAAATTCCTTAATAATAAACCAGGGAACCTATAGACCAAGCTACTTGTGTAGTGTTAATTTATTAAGATATACCTTCTTCCCTTAAAAGATCCATACTCCTCCCAAGTTGCTTGTGTCAGGGAGATCCAAATTATCTTGTTCTCCACCTCGTGCCACCTCTGGTCAATTACTTAATTTTCTTATTTTTCTTACCCAGCAAGTTTCCAAGGCTTTTTTTAATTAATTTAAAATAATTCAACTTTGAGGCACGAGGGGCGTTACAATTGGTAGCAGAGCGTGGTTTGGTCTATAGGCATACCTAAATAAAGTAGGCATACCTAAAATAAAATAAAAAAAAAATATTAAAAATTAAATTAATTAATTTTTGTGATAGCAATTTTGTAATAATAACATTGTGAACTAATCGCTGGTACACCCGGTAGTTATATTGCTTTTCTATTTTAAAGTTATGATTGAGTTTTAAAGTCCCGTGCGGACTTAGTCTGCGCGCAGCGCAAGAAGTCGCGGCGTCCGGTCCGCTAGCAGGCCGGCAGCGAGACGTGTCTTATCTCTCGCCTCAGCTGGTGTCCCCCCCCCCTCCCCATCACCCCGCTTGAGCCAGCGACACGCCCGTTATCTGAGGGCGACGACACGGCCCTGTTCCTCCCGCACACCCCTCTCCCTTGTCCATCGTGGGAGACGACCTTGCGAGCGGCAGGTCAATCCCCTTGTGGACATATACAGGTGGTGCAGGTCAACCTGACAGGGGACGTTCGCGCAGTTGTCTGAGTAGTACGGCGACTCTTTACGCAAATAAGTTTGGGCACATACCCCCCCACCTTGAAAGTGTGACTTACTCCCCGCGCATTGGGGTTAGTTGGTAGTTTATATTAATATAGGAAGACTTAGGAGGTATTTAAAATTAAGATAGTTGTTAAGAGAGGAGTATTTATGGTGTACGTTTGAATCGTACATGTGTGTTAAATTTTTGTTTTAATTAGCAGTAATTTACGTCCGAGCAGTATGTTTAAGCCGGAGTTATTGCTGTCAGATGAGCTGACCTATGAGTTACAGCTACGCAATTTGCCCTCCAGTGGCAATGTCCAAGTCCTCAGGAAGAGGCTCAGGGCCGCCCTTCATGATGGTGTGCCCACTAGTGTAGCGAATTTGGATTTAGATGTAACTGAAGAATTCAACCTTGCTTGCGCCAAGTTTTATGATATATCGGCTTTCGTAAGCTATCTAGATGTGGAGGAAAATTTACCCAATGTCGAGCGACATATAGTCAGGCTAAAACATGTTACCCGACGTTTGCAAAACCTGAAACAGCTTTCGGCAGACCTTCTCCATGGAATTTATATAAAAGAGGTAGAACGATGTTTGCAACAGACGGCAGGTTTCCATTCAAAATTGGCGGCGAGAGCAGCCGTTTTGGAAGACACACGACGCAGTCAGCATTATGTGGCTGGGGCACAGGCTGTAGGCATCGATTGTCCCGCCTTCCCGGAAGGGGACGCTCCTAGCTTGCCCCTGGGAGTAGAGCAACCCGACACGCGATAATCAGAAGTACGGGCGACGGTAAACAGACAGGAGACGGAAACGAGCAGATTACCAGACGCAGCCCCTGACTCACAGCCACTAACGTCGCTTCCAAACCAACCGATACACGTATCTACCACTCATTCAGAGCCGCTTGTGCAGTCGACGACAGCGGCGACAAACATTACAACGAGTCATGTGATAACCCACCCCGTCACTAGCGTGACATTTTCACAGGGATTACAAACCTTGGCACACCAAATGACGCAACCATACCCACCAAACATGTTATTCCCGTATCCGATCGCTCAGGGCTATTTTAACCCTTATGCTCAATTTCAGCCACAGTTTCCTTCATGGCAAACCACCCCACTTCCGAGTGCTGGTATTCTGCAGCCGCCACTCACAACGCCCCAGCTCACTCCACCACAAATCAGCCCCTTGGGTGCGACTCGGGAACAGACTCAGTCGCACCCGGTGTCACACCAGCCTTCACCTCAGCCGGCAGGAGCCGCGGCTCAGCCCCACGACTCAGTATTGCGGAGCACGACAGCCCCAGAAACTGGCTACAGTTTCTATGGAAAAATCACCCATCCTGTAGAAAGGCTACTCAAGGAATTGCCAGAGGCGTCGGGTCTGGACGCACACAAACTGATTGATTTCCTTCGAGTCTTGTTAAAGCTACGACAAAAGGGAGGGATTCCCGACAAACAAATTTTTGAAATTGTTTACCCGTACACCCAAGCTCCCCTAAGTGAGAGGATCATGGCAGCCATTGAGAATGACCTCACTTTCGACGAGTTTCATGAAGACGTGTTAAATTTTTGTATACCGAGTAGGCTACTCACAAACATCCGGTTGGAGTGGTTTAACCGACTGCAGCAGCGTAATGAAGCCTTGCCAAATTACGTGGCTGACATACGCGAAGCCAACCAGGTACTCAGGCTAAAGGTTTCCGAGAGAGAGGTCGTGAGTACTATTCTAGACGGTTTGAACCCAGCGGAGCGCTCGCGCTCAGTGTTCCAGGCGCGCCCCCAAAATTATGCTGAGCTTGACAAACTTTGCGTACACGCCACAAACATAGAATACGCTGATTTTCAGCGAAATAAACAAGCCACATTCGCTAGTCAACAAGGTAGCAGCGCGGGAACGGAGCGCAGTAATTCGCAACATAAGAATGCAGCACAGAAACATCAGGGCAATACATTTTTCTCTTCAAGGCCACAAGGGAGATATCAACAAAATGCACATTGTACTTTCTGTAAAAGAGACGGGCATTCCCTGGCCCAGTGTTACCACAAAAACAACAAACAAAATGGCGACACTCCAAAAAAACGCATAACGCGGTGGCCTGAACAACCTTATTCAGGGCCACCGAAAAATTCAAGTGTTAAAAATTTTTCTTATAAGTGGGAAGTTCAACTTGCGCCAAGTAATGGCAGTACACAAGAAACACAATTACACAAAAACAATAATCCTAACAACAAGGAGCCCAGGAATAAAAGTAACAAGCGAGGTCACAAACATAAAGAAAGAAAGCACAATAGCAGGAGAAATAACAAAAATAAGGGATATGGTAATTCAACGCACACGTACTCATGTAAAACGTGTGTTGATCCTACAAATAAGGGCAAGAGAAAGTGCCACCAAATTTTTGGTAATATTCCTACAGTAATTCCGTATGCAGTAACAACGATTGGCGAACACACTGTACCGGGACTAATTGATACAGGATCAGCGCGCAGCCTGATTTCTGGGCAGTTATTTAACAAGTTAAAACAGAGCAAATTAATTCTAAAGACTGAGACCACTAAGTTACAATGTTTCACAGCTTCAGAGCAGCCATTAAATATTATGTTAGCAGTTGTGATCAAGGTGAAGATTGATTTATATTCATGGAATTTCCCATTTTTGGTGTCTGATCAACTTGCCACAGACCTAATCTACGGGTCTGATTTCATTGCCAAGACAGGTCTAATCATTAATCTTCAGGCGAAGAATTTCGTTTTCAAATTCAACATGGGTAATCCTATTCCTTGTGGGACCCCTGAACAAATAGTTTCAGCTCCGGCCGAGCCAACGGCAGCCATCTTGGATCAGGGTAACACCACTTCACACGAGCACCTTAATACACAGCAGCGGGCCGCCATTGATAAATTATGCAGAACTTTTCCAGATGTCTTGACTAGTAAATTAGGTCGCGCAAAATTAGTCGAGTACCAAATTGAGTTAGCGGATAAAATACCAGTGAAATCTCACCCTTATCAATTTTTAGGCCCTAAGATGCAGACGATGCGCAATCATGTTCAGGAGCTTTTGGAAAAAGGGGTAATCGAACCCTCGACCTCCGCCTACAGTTCCCCAGCTTTTCTGGTGCCTAAGGGCAAGGATCAACAACGATGTGTAATTGATTATAGAAAAGTTAATGAGAAAATAGTGATACAAAACATACCTTTGCCAGACCTAAACACTGCTTTTCATTGGTTCAGTAAAGCCAAATATTTTAGTGTGTTTGATCTAAATTCTGCCTACCACCAAATTCCCCTTACTGCGGATTCAAAACCCATCACAGCCTTCTGTGTCCCTTGGAACTTGTACCAATACACAGTAGTACCTTTCGGACTTGCCACGGGAGCCCAAGTACTAACTCGACTCCTGGATCAGATACTAGGAGATCTAAAATTCAAAACAGTGTACAACTACCTAGACGATGTCGTCGTATATTCAGAAACATTTGAAGAACACATCAAACATTTAGAGGAAGTCCTAAGTAGATTTCGTAAAGCGGGGTTAACTGTCAACACAAAAAAGGTTAAGTTTGCAGTCCAAGAACTGTCTTTTCTAGGACACCTGGTTTCTAGCAAGGGAGTCACCATTGATCCTTCACGTACTCAAGCTATTCGTGATTTTCCGCCTCCCACAAACCCTAAGGGTATTTCACGTTTTATTGGTATGGCAAATTTTTACTCAAAATATATTCCTAATTTCGCTGAGCACGCAGCACCACTAAATACGTTGCGTAAGAAAAACACACCTTTCACATGGGGTCCGGAACAAGAAAAAGCTTTTAATTTCCTGAAACAGGCGATTTCTTCCCCGCCTGTACTCCGCATGGCAGACTTCACCAAACCTTTCATTTTACAGACTGATGCGTCCAGTGTGGCTATAGGCGCAGTACTGTCACAGGAAGTCGAAGGCTGTAGACAGCCCATTGCGTTTGCGTCGCGGACACTTACCCACGCCGAGAGGAAAGCCTCCTCGATCTACGAATTAGAATGCCTCGCCGTGGTATTTGGCATTGACAAATTCCGCCAATTTATAGAACACAGGGAATTCCTGTTAGAGACAGATAATCAGGCATTAGCCTGGCTTTTGGCACACCCGAAACAATTAGGGAAACTCGGGCGATGGATTGCAAAAATTTCCTCTTTGAAGTTCAAAATCCAACATATTCGGGGCACACAGAATATAGTAGCGGACACACTGTCTCGCATGTTCGAAAACCCAACTCAGACTCCGCCCGAAGGAACACCACTCTTATGTCAAGCCCTATTGACAGACTTTCCGTTGGCATTTCAGGATTTACAGAGCCAGCAGGAAGCTGACCCACACATTTCCAGTATTATTAAACGTTTTAGTTCAGGAACGGCGCCAAAATACTTTAGGATGTCTAAGGGGCTGTTGCAAAAACGCACCCCCCAATCAAAAACATACAAAATCGTGCTCCCGCAAAATCTACGTAATATGATATTCCATTATTATCACACCTCGCCGGTGGGCGCACACCTCGGTATATATAAGACCATTCAGGGTATCCGACGTCATTTCGTGTGGGACGGCATGCACAAGGACATCACCGAGCAGGTGAAACTATGCAAAATCTGTGCGCTGAGTAAGCCAGCGCAGAACACTCGTTTCGGTTATTTAACTTCAGATGTGGCTGAGCGCCCCATGCAAAAGATGTTTATCGACTTTGTCGGGCCTTTCCCGCGCTCAAAGACAGGAAACACTATGCTGCTGGTGTGTATTGACGCCTTCACAAAATTTGTCTGGCTCATCCCCATGCGAAAAGCCACCGCAGAAAACACTGTATCTGCGCTACGTAATCAGATCTTCAAGACGTCGGGAGTCCCGTCTATAGTAGTGTCAGATAATGCAACCCAGTTCACGGCTAGGATTTTTAAGAACATGTGCTTCTCACATGGCATTCTGCACGTCACAACCTCGCCTTATTATCCACAGCCCTCGCATGCTGAGAGATTCAACCGCAATCTCCGGTCTGCTCTAATAGCTTACCATGCGCAGGAGCAGGATAAATGGGATTCGAATTTGGTGTGGCTGCAAATGGCCTTTAATTATGCACATCATGAAGGACACAAAAGTACTCCTTTCGAACTCATGTTCACTTACCGACCTAATACCCCTCTTTCAAATCTTTGGTCTTTGAATGACCTATTGCCCGATGATCCGAGAGACATCAGGGAGATTTGGAGACGAGCTCGTAAAAATCTCAACCTGGCTCATGAGAGCAGAAAAAAGAAATACAACGAAAACAGATCTCCTAACCCTTATAGGGTAGGCGATTTTGTGCTTTGTAAGGCACACCCACTCAGCAAGGCAGTGGATAAGTTTTCCGCCAAGCTGGCGTACCGCTGGAGAGGTCCTTTTCATATACAGCGATTTTTAACGCCAGTTACGGTTAGCCTAGCTGACCCCAGTTCAGGAGAATTCGTGACCAGAGCGCACATCTCCCATCTAAAGAAAACACATGCTGACTTAAAGTAGATGCGTTTAATTTCTTTACCCTAACATAGGGAACTCTCTAATATTAGGCATGCCAGAAATCCTCGAGGTCTTAAAAATCCATGGTACTAGAAATAAGAATGCTAGCTTTACGTTGTATTAGTTTTAAGTGGCCACTTAGTTAATAAGCTCTTAGTTAATAAGTTTGTTTAAGGGTTATCGATATGTTGTGCCTGAGAGGCGGACGCGTCTCAAAGGTGTTAGAATATAAGTAGTAGGATACAGGCGAACCTGGTAGTAGTTTTACTGAGCAGTGTAAGTGTTGTTTTTTTTTCTTCCCTATATGCTCCGCATTCAAGCGGGGGAGTATGTGCCGGAAATTAGGCATTTCGTCACTTTTTTAATTTATTCTATAATTTTAAATTTTTTTTTGGGGTTTCCATTTTTTTAATTTGTCTGGTGGTTAATGGGGGTGATTTACTTTTTGTTAGGCCGGTGTACGCCACCGATTTAAACTTGGTGCCAGTGGACCGAAGCCCCTTCCCAGGGGGCCAATCTGATATTTTGCTGTCTAATGTGGACATGGTCAGCCCGGTTGAAATTTCTCTCGCCTGCAGTCACGCCCCGAGTTTGTAATTTTAATTCCCTGCATGACCAAAACTGCTTTGAGCAGCTCCTGGGCTGCAAGCTGCTACCTTGTAGAGGCCTGCTGAGAAAAGCATGTCTCGTCACGAAGCAGTCTCCAGTGGAGCTGCGTTCCCACCTTAGTGGCTATTTCTGCCCCCCCCCTTCCTCTCTCTCCTCCTCACTTTAGTTCTGAGAAATTAAGCTAAGAGCAGTGACCGGACGGGACGATGACCTGATGCAAAAACCTTCTCCCGGGTCCGACAGACACATCCCTGACATCTAGCGGCAAAAAAAGTAACCGCGGGCCTGGTCGCCAGCGTGCAGAGCTTACCCTCATGACACCTGGTGGCAAGTCTGCTCACCACCTCAAGTAGTTCCCCCTTACGCCGCTAGAAGGCAGCGTCGCGGTGCCATAAGGCACTATGCTTTCCTCTCGCGGCCCGGAGAAGTCGATTGTTCTTTGTTTTCGTTTCGGTCCGGTAGAGAGCGCGCATGTCGTGTTGTTGCCACGACCGCCTCGGACTCCTTCGGAAATTTTCGGCTTAGAACCGAACCTACCCCCTCCTTTGACCCGGGGCCTTACCGCCCGATTTAATTAGGGGTTTTGGCCGATTGCGGGGCACTCAGCCCTCTGACCTCGGCTACTGACCTCGTCTCACCTACGTCCTCTGCGCTAAGAGGCTTTTTGCGGGAACGGTGATTTTCGCGTGCACGAGAATGTAGTCAGTTTGCTTAAGGGATGTGATCCCGTTTGTACAGTAGCCAGGCAGAGGTAGTTTTTAGAAAAGTCATGCGTAGTTAAATTTTTATTTATTCTTATTTAATTCTAAAAATTCCGGTTTCGTCCGCGCATCCTGATTTCTCGGTCCGCGGCATCCTGATGTCGGCGCGAGACACCTAGTGAGCTCCGAACTCTACACCCTGGTTGGTGAGTAATTTTTTTTTCCTTTCCCCCCCCCCCATTCCCGTTTGTTGGCCTTTTGCGCCGACGGTATAGGACTGTCTGGAAGCAAGTCTAATTCGTTTTGGATTTGATTTGGGTTTCAGACAGGGTCGAAGTGCTGGAGAGAGAAATCGCTCCCAGCTCGTGGTCCCGCACCTCCACTGCGGGTCACGTTAGAAGAGAGGTTTCCGCGACCCGACGTTATTTTTTGAAGACCCGGGTGGTAATGTGAAATCAACATCCCCCCCCCCACTTTCTAGCTACGAACTACATAAATCAAATGAATAGCCTACCAGCGAACAGTGCTTTCCTCAAGAATATGTAGAATCAACAAAACTAATCAGCGATGTAATTGTTGGGACATTCAAATTTGGTGCAATTTTTAAATTTTAATTATGTAATAATTTTTGCTAAGGTGTAACATGTACTGTTTTAATTACTCCTGGGGCGCCCCCTTTAACTTTGTTATTTACTAAGATTTTTATTGTCAGGTTTGAATAATACGAACACAAAATTCCTTAATAATAAACCAGGGAACCTATAGACCAAGCTACTTGTGTAGTGTTAATTTATTAAGATATACCTTCTTCCCTTAAAAGATCCATACTCCTCCCAAGTTGCTTGTGTCAGGGAGATCCAAATTATCTTGTTCTCCACCTCGTGCCACCTCTAATCAATTACTTAATTTTCTTATTTTTCTTACCCAGCAAGTTTCCAAGGCTCTTTTTAATTAATTTAAAATAATTCAACTTTGAGGCACGAGGGGCGTTACAAATTAACTGCCTGCCTAATTGACCGCCTAATTAACTGCCTAATTAACTGCATGATTGCCTGCTTAATTTTCTGCCTAACTGACTGTCTAATTATCTGCCTAATTGCCTGCCTTATTGCCTGCCTAATTAACTACCTTATTAACTGCACAATTGCCTGCCTAATTAACTGCCTAATTAACTGCCTAATTGCCTGCCTAATTAACTGCCTAATTAACTGCCCAATTGCCTGCCTAATTGAACGCCTAATTAACTGCCTAATGGCCTGCCTAATAGCCTGCCTAATTACCTGCCAAATTGCCTGCCTGCCTAATTAACTGCTTAATTGCCTGCTTATTTGCCTGCCTGCCTAATTGCCTGCTTGCCTAATTAACTGCATAATTGCCTGCGTAATTATCTGCCTTATTGCCTGCCTAATTTTCTGCTTAATTATCTGCCTTATTGCCTGCCTAATTTTCTGCTTAATTGCCTGCCTAATTAACTGCCTAATTAACTGCCCAATTGCCTGCCTAATTAACTGCCTAATTAACTTCCCAATTGCCTGCCTAATTGACCGCCTAATTAACTGCCTAATTGCCTGCCTAATTAACTGCCTAATTGCCTGCTTTATTATCAGCATAATTGCCTGCCTAACTAACTGCCTAAGTGCCTGCCTAATTGCCTGTCTAATTAACTGCCTAATTAACAGCTTAAGTGTCTGCCTAATTAACGGCCTAATGAAATGCCTAATTGCCTGTCTAATTAACTGCCTAATTAACTTTCAAATTGCCTGCCTAATTAACTGCCTTATTAACTGCCCAATTGTCTGCCTAATTGACCGCCTAATCAACTGTCCAATTGCATGCCCAATTGCCTGCCTAATTAACTACCTAATTACCTGCCTAATTGCCTGCCTAATTGTCTGCTTTATTATCTGCCTAATTGCCTACCTAATTAACCGCCTAAGTGCCTGCCTAATTGCCAGGCTTATTAACTGCCTGATTGCCTGCTTAATTATCTGCTTCATTGCCTGCCTAATTAACTGCCTAATTGCCTCCCTAGTTGCCTGCCTAATTAACTCCCTAATTAACTGCACAATTGCCTGCCTAATTAACGGCCTAATGAAATGCCTAATTGCCTGTCTAATTAACTGCCTAATTAAATGCTTAATTGCCTGCCTAATTAACTGCCTAATTAACTGCCCAATGGCCTGCCTAATTAACTGCCTAATTGCCTGTCTAATTATCTGCTTAATTGCCTGCATAATTAACTCCTAATTAACTGCCTAATTAACTGCCTGCCTAATTGACCGTATAATTAACTGCCTAATTGCCTGCCTAATTGTATGCCTAATAGCCTGCCTTATTATCAGCCTAATTGCCTGCCTAATTAACTGCCTAAGTGCCTGCTTAATTGCCTGCCCAATTGCCTGCCTATTTAACTGCCTAATTGCCTTTTAATTGCCTGCCTAATTATCTGCTTAATTGCCTGCCTAATTAACTCCTAATTAAATGCCTAATTGCCTGTCTAATTAACTGCCAAATTAACTGCCTAATTGCCTGCTTAATTAACCGCCTAATTGCCTGCCAAATTAACTGCCTGCCTAATTGACCGCCTAATTAACTGCCTAATTAACTGCTTAATTATCTGCCTAATTGCCTGCCTAATTAACTGCTTAATTGCCTGCCTAATTGCTTGCCTAATTAACTACCTAATTAACTGCACAATTGCCTGCCTAATTAACTGCCTAATTAAATGCCTAATTGCGTGTCTAATTAACCGCCTAATTGCCTGCCTAATTAACTGCCTAATTAAATTCCTGCCTAATTGACCGCCTAATTAACTGTCTAATTGCCTGCTTAATTGTATGCCTAATAACCTGCCTAATAGCCTGCCTAATAGCCTGCCTAATTACCTGCCAAATTGCCTGCCTGCCTAATAAACTGCTAAATTGCCTGCCTAATTGCCTGCCTGCCTAATTGCCTGCCTGCCTTATTGCCTGCTTGCCTAATTGCTTGCCTAATTAACTGCATAATTGCCTGCTTAATTGCCTGCCTTATTGCCTGCCTAATTGCCTGCCTAATTGCTTGCCTAATTAACTGCATAATTGCCTGCTTAATTACCTGCCTTATTGCCTGCCTAATTGCCTGCCTAATTGCTTGACTAAAAAAATTGCCTAATTGCCTGCCTTATTATCTGCCTATTTGCCTGCCTAATTAACTGCCTAAGTGCCTGCCTAATTGCCTGCCTAATTAACTGCATGATTGCCTGCTTAATTTTCTGCCTAACTGACTGTCTAATTATCTGCCTAATTGCCTGCCTTATTGCCTGCCTAATTAACTACCTTATTAACTGCACAATTGCCTGCCTAATTAACTGCCTAATTAACTGCCCAATTGCCTGCCTAATTAACTGCCTAATTAACTGCCCAATTGCCTGCTTAATTGAACGCCTAATTAACTGCCAAACGGCCTGCCTAATAGCCTGCCTAATTACCTGCCAAATTGCCTGCCTGCCTAATTAACTGCTTAATTGCCTGCTTATTTGCCTGCTTGCCTAATTGCCTGCTTGCCTAATTAACTGCATAATTGCCTGCTTAATTACCTGCCTAATTGCCTGCCTAATTGCCTGCCTAATTGCTTGACTAATAAACTGCCTTATTGCCTGCCTAATTGCCTGCTTTTTGACCGCCTAATTAACTGCCTAATTGCCTGCTTAATCATCTGCCTAATTGCCTGCCTAATTAACTGCCTAATTGCCTGCCTAATTAACTGCCTAATTATGTGCCCAATTGCCTGCCTAATTAACTTCCCAATTGCCTGCCTAATTGACCGCCTAATTAACTGCCTAATTACCTGCTTAATTATCTGCCTAATTGCCTGCCTAATTAAATGCCTAATTGCTTCCTAATTGCCTGCTTCATTATCTGCCTAATTGTCTGCCTAATTAACTGCTTAATTGCCTGCTTAATTAACTGCCTAATTGCCTGCTTAATTATCTGCCTAATTGCCTGCCTAATTGCCTGCTTAATCACCTGCCTAATTGCCTGCCTAATTAACTGCCCAATAGCCAGCATAATTAACTGCCTAATTGCCTGCCTAATTAACTGCCTAATTGCCTGCTTAATTGACCGCCTAATTAATTGCCTAATTGCCTGCTTAATTATCTGCCTAATTATCTGCCTAATTATTTGCTTAATTGCCTGCCAAATTAACTGCCTAATTAACTGCCCAATTGCCTGCCTAATTGACCACCTAATTAACTGCCTAATAGCCTGCCTAATTACCAGCCTTATTACCTGCCAAATTGGCTGCCTGCCTAATTAACTGCTTAATTGCCTGCTTATTTACCTGCCTGCCAAATTGCCTGCTTGCCTAATTGCTTGCCTAATTAACTGCATAATTGCCTGCTTGCCTAAATGCTTGCCTAATTAACTGCATAATTGCCTGCTTAATTACCTGCCTAATTGCCTGCCTAAATGCCTGCCTAATTGCTTGACTAATAAACTGCCTAATTGCCTGCCTAATTATCTGCTTAATTGCCTGCCTAATTAACTGCCTAATTAACTGCCCAATTGCCTGCCTAATTAACTGCACAATTGCCTGTCCATATAAATGCCTAATTAATTGCCCTATTGCCTGCCTAATTAACTGCCTAAATAACTGCCTAATTGCCTGCCTAATTGCGTGCCTAATTGCTTGACTAATAAATTGCCTAATTGCCTGCCTAATTAACTGCCTAATTAACTGCCTAATTGCCTGCTTAATTATCTGCCTTATTGCCTGCCTAATTTTCTGCTTAATTGCCTGGCTAATTAACTGCCTAATTATCTGCTTAATTGCCTGCCTAATTAATTGCCTAATTAACTGCCCAATTTCCTGCCTAATTAACTTACTAATTAACTGCCCAATTGCCTGCCTAATTGACCGCCCAATTAACTGCCTATTAGCCTGCCTAATTGCCTGCCTAATTACCTGCCAAATTGCATGCCTGCCTATTTAACTGCTTAATTGCGTGCTTATTTGCCTGCCTGCCTAATTGCCTGCTTGCCTAATTGCCTGCTTAATTATCTGCCTTATTGCCTGCCTAATTTTCTGCTTAATTGCCTGCCTAATTAACTGCCTAATTGACCGCCTAATTAACTGCCTAATTGCCTGCCTAATTAACTGCCTAATTGCCTGCCTTATTATCAGCATAATTGCCTGCCTTATTAACTGCCTAAGTGCCTGCCTAATTGTCTGTCTAATTAACTGCCTTATTGCCTGCCCAACTGCCTGCCCAATTAACTGCCTAATTAACTGCTTAATTAACTGCCTAAGTGCCTGCCTAATTGCCTGTCTAATTAACTGCCTAATTGCCTGCTTAATTATCTGCCTAATTGCCTGCCTAATTAACTGCCTAATTGCCTGCCTAATCGCTTGACTAATAAACTGCCTAATTGCCTGCCTGATTGCCTGCTTAATTGCCTGCCTAATTGCCTGCCTAATTAACTGCCCAATTGCCTGCCGAATTAACTGCCTAATTAACTGCCTAAGTGCCTGCCTAATTGCTTGCCTAATTAACTGCTAATTGCCTTTTTAATTGCCTGCCTAATTATCTGCTTAATTGCCTGCTAATTAACTCCTAATTAAATGCCTAATTGCCTGTCTAATAACTGCCTAATTAACTGCCCAATTGCCTGTTTAATTAACTGCCTAATTGCCTGCTTAATTGACCGCCTAATTAACCACCTAATTGCCTGCTTAATTATCTGCCTAATTGCCTGCCTAATTATCTGCTTAATTATCTGCTTAATTGCCTGCCTAATTGACAGCCTAATTAACTGCCTAATTGCCTGCCTAATTAACTGCCTAATTATCTGCTTAATTGCCTGGCTAATTAACTGCCTAATCAACTGCCCAATTGCCTGCCTAATTAACTGCCTAATTAACTTCCCAATTGCCTGCCTAATTGACCGCCTAATTAACTGCCTAATTGCCTGCCTAATTAACTGCCTAATTGCCTGCCTTATTATCAGCCTAATTGCCTGCCTAATTGCTTGACTAATAAACTGCCTAATTGCCTGCCTTATTATCTGCCTATTTGCCTGCCTAATTAACTGCCTAAGTGCCTGCCTAATTGCCTGCCTAATTAACTGCATGATTGCCTGCTTAATTTTCTGCCTAACTGACTGTCTAATTATCTGCCAAATTGCCTGCCTGCCTAATTAACTGCTTATTTGCCTGCCTAATTAACTCCTAATTAAATGCCTAATTGCCTGTCTTATTAACTGCCTAATTAACTGCCCAATTGCCTGCCTAATTAACTGCCTAATTAACTGCCTAATTGCCTGCCCAACTGCCTACCTAATTAACTGCCCAATTGTCTGCCTAATTGACCGCCTAATCAACTGCCCAATTGCCTGCCTAATTGACAGCCTAATTAACTGCCTAATTGCCTGCCTAATTAACTGCCTAATTATCTGCTTAATTACCTGCCTAATTAACAGCCCAATTAACTGCACAATTGCCTGCCTAATTAACTGCCTAATTAACTGCCCAATTGCCTGCCTAATTGACCGCCTAATTAACTGCCTAATTGCCTGCATAATTAACTGCCTAATTGCCTGCCTTATTATCAGCCCAATTGCCTGCCTAATTAACTGCCTAAGTGCCTGCCTAATTGACCGCCTAATTAACTGCCTAATTGCCTGCTTAATTATCTGCCTAATTGCCTGCCTAATTAACTGCCTAATTAACTGCCTTAGTGCCTGCCTAATTGCTTGCCTAACTAACTGCCTAATTGCCTGTCTAATTAACTGCCTAATTAACTGCCCAATTGCCTGTTTAATTAACTGCCCAATTGCCTGCCTAATTGACCGCCTAATTAACTGCCTAATTGCCTGCTTAATTATCTGCCTAATTGCCTGCCTAATTAACTGCCTAATTGCCTTCCTAATTGCCTGCTTTATTATCTGCCTAATTGTCTGCCTAATTAACTGCTTAATTGCCTGCCTAATTAACTGCCTAATTGACTGCTTAATTATCTGCCTTATTGCCTGCCTAATTGCCTGCTTAATCTTCTGCCCAATTGCCTGCCTAATTAACTGCCCAATTGCCTGCCTAATTAACTGCCTAATTAACTGCCTAAGTGCCTGCCTAATTGCCTGCTTAATCATCTGCCTAATTAACTGCCCAATTGCCTGCCTAATTAACTGCCTAATTGCCTGCCTAATTAACTGCCTTATTATCAGCCTAATTGACCACCTAATTAACTGCCTAATAGCCTGCCTAATTACCAGCCTAATTACCTGCCAAATTGGCTGCCTGCCTAATTAACTGCTAATTGCCTGCTTATTTACCTGCCTGCCAAATTGCCTGCTTGCCTAATTGCTTGCCTAATTAACTGCATAATTGCCTGCTTGCCTAAATGCTTGCCTAATTAACTGCATAATTGCCTGCTTAATTACCTGCCTAATTGCCTGCCTAATTGCCTGCCTTATTACTTGACTAATAAACTGCCTAATTGCCTGCCTAATTATCTGCTTAATTGCCTGCCTAATTAACTGCCTAATTAACTGCCCAATTGCCTGCCTTATTAACTGCCTAAATAACTGTCCAATTGCATGCCCAATTGCCTGCCTAATTAACTACCTAATTACCTGCCTAATTGTCTGCCTAATTGTCTGCTTTATTATCTGCCTAATTGCCTACCTAATTAACCGCCTAAGTGCCTGCCTAATTACCAGGCTTATTAACTGCCTGATTGCCTGCTTAATTATCTGCTTAATTGCCTGCATAATTAACTCCTAATTAACTGCCTAATTAACTGCCTGCCTAATTGACCGCCTAATTTACTGCCTATTTGCCTGCCTAATTGTATGCCTAATAGCCTGCCTTATTATCAGCCTAATTGCCTGCCTAATTAACTGCCTAAGTGCCTGCTTAATTGCCTGCCCAATTGCCTGCCTAATAAACAGCCCAATTGCCTGCATAATTAACTGCCTAATTAACTGCCTAAGTGCCTGCCTAATTGCCTGCCTAATTAACTGCCTAATTGCCTTTTAATTGCCTGCCTAATTATCTGCTTAATTGCCTGCCTAATTAACTCCTAATTAAATGCCTAATTGCCTGTCTAATTAACTGCCTAATTAACTGCCTAATTGCCTGCTTAATTAACCGCCTAATTGCCTGCCAAATTAACTGCCTGCCTAATTGACCGCCTAATTAACTGCCTAATTAACTGCTTAATTATCTGCCTAATTGCCTGCCTAATTAACTGCCTAATTGCCTCCCTAGTTGCCTGCCTAATTAACTCCCTAATTAACTGCACAATTGCCTGCCTAATTAACTGCCTAATTTCCTGCCTTATTATCTGCCTATTGGCCTGCCTTATTAACTGCCTAACTGCCTGCCTAATTGCCTGCCTAATCAACTGCCTAATTGCCTGCCTAATTGCTTGCCTAATTAACTGCATAATTGCCTGCTTAATTACCTGCCTTATTGCCTGCCTAATTGCCTGCCTAATTAACTTCCTAATTGCCTGCCTAATTTCCTGCCTAATTAACTGCCTAATTTCCTGCCTTATTATCTGCCTATTTGACTGTCTAATTATCTGCCTAATTGCCTGCCTTATTGCCTGCCTTATTAACCACCTAATTAACTGCACAATTGCCTGCCTAATTAACTGCCTAATTAAAAGCCTAATTGCCTGTATAATTAACTGCCTTATTAACTGCCCAACTACCTGCCTAATTAACTGCCTAATTGCCTAATTGCCTGCCTAATTGCCTGCCTAATTGACCGCCTAATTAACTGCCTAATTGCCTGCTTAATTATCTGCCTAATTGCCTGCCTAATCATCTGCTTTATTGCCTGTCTAATTAACTGCCTTATTGCCTGCCCAATTGCAGGCCTAATTAACTGCCTAATTATCTGCTTAATTGCCTGCCTAATTATCTGCCTAATTAACTGCCCAATTGCCTGCCTAATTAACTGCCTAACTAACTGCCCAATTGCCTGCCTAATTGACCGCCTGATTACCTGCCAATTTGCCTGCCTGCCTAATAAACTGCCTGACTAATTGCATGCGTGCCTAATTGCTTGCCTAATTAACTGCATAATTGCCTGCTTAATTACCTGCCTAATTGCCTGCATAATTGCCTGCCTATTTGCTTGACTAATCAACAGCCTTATTGCCTGCCTAATTGCCTGCTTAATTGCCTGCCTAATTGCCTGCCTAATTAACTTCCTAATTGCCTGCCTTATTGCCTGCCTAATTGCCTGCCTAATTGCCTGCCTAAATAACTGCTTAATTGCATGCCTTATTATATGCCTAATTGCCTGCCTAATTAACTGCCTAAGTGCCTGCCTAATTGCCTGCCTAATTAACTACCTAATTAACTGCACAAATGCCTGCCTAATTAACTGCCTAATTGCCTGCCCAACGGCCTGCCTAATTAACTGCCTAATTAACTGCCCAATATTCTGCCTTATTGACCGCCTAATCAACTGCCTAATAGCCTGCCTAATTACTTGCCAAATTGCCTGCCTGCCTAATTAACTGCTTATTTGCCTGCTTATTTGCCTGCCTGCCTTATTGTCTGCTTGCCTAATTGCCTGTCTAATTAACTGCCTAATTAACTGCCCAATTGCCTTCCTAATTAACTGCCTAATTGCCTGCCCAACAGCCTGCCTAATTAACTGCCTATTTAACTGCCAAATTGCCTGCCTAATTAACTGCCTAATTATCTGCCCAATTGCCGGAATAATTAACTGCCTAATTGCCTAATTGCCTGCCAAATTGCCTGCCTAATTATCTGCTTAATTGCCTGCCTAATTATCTGCTTAATTGCCTGCCTAATTAACTCCTAATTAAATGCCTAATTGCCTGTCTAATTAACTGACTAATTATTTGCCCAATTGCCTGGCTAATTAACTGCCTAATTAACTGCCTAATTGCCTGCCCTACTGCCTGCCTAATTACTGCCTAATTAACTGCCCAATTGTCTGCCTAATTGAAAGCCTAATCAACTGCCCAATTGCCTGCCTAATTGACTGCCTTATTAACTGCCTAATTGCCTGCTTAATTATCTGCCTTATTGCCTGCCTAATTATCTGTCTAATTGCCTGCCTAATTAACTGCCTAATCATCTGCTTAATTGCCTGCCTAATTAACTGCCTAACTAACTGCCCAATTGCCTGCCTAATTGACCGCCTAATTAACTGTCTAATTGCCTGCTTAATTATCTGCCTAATTGCCTGCCTAATCATCTGCTTAAATGCCTGTCTAATTAACTGCCTTATTGCCTGCCCAATTGCCTGCCTAATTAACTGCCTAATTATCTGCTTAATTACCTGCCTAATTAACTGCCTAATTAACTGCCCAATTGCCTGCCTAATTAACTGCCTAACTAACTGCCCAATTGCCTGCCTAATTGACTGCCTTATTAACTTCCTAAATGCCTGTCTAATTAACTGCCTAATTAACAGCTAAATTGCCTGCCTAATTGACCGCCTAATTACCTGCCAATTTGCCTGCCTGCCTAATAAACTGCCTGACTAATTGCATGCGTGCCTAATTGCTTGCCTAATTAACTGCATAATTGCCTGCTTAATTACCTGCCTAATTGCCTGCCTAATTGCCTGCCTATTTGCTTGACTAATAAACTGCCTTATTGCCTGCCTAATTGCCTGCTTAATTGCCTGCCTAATTGCCTGCCTATTTAACTTCCTAATTGCCTGCCTTATTGCCTGCCTAATTGCCTGCCTAAATAACTGCTTAATTGCATGCCTTATTATCTGCCTAATTGCCTGCCTAATTAACTACCTAATTAACTGCACAAATGCCTGCCTAATTAACTGCCTTATTTAAATGCCTAATTGCCTGTCTAATTAACTGCCTAATTAACTGCCCAATTGCCTGCCTAATTAACTGCCTAATTGCCTGCCCAACTGCCTGCCTAATTAACTGCCTATTTAACTGCCAAATTGCCTGCCTAATTAACTGCCTAATTATCTGCCCAATTGCGTGCATAATTAACTGCATAATTGCCTAATTGCCTGCCTAATTGCCTGCCTAATTATCTGCTTAATTGCCTGCCTTATTAACTCCTAATTAAATGCCTAATTGCCTGTCTAATTAACTGCCTAATTATTTGACCAATTGCCTGCCTAATTAACTGCCTAATTAACTGTCTAATTGCCTGCCCAACTGCCTCCCTAATTACTGCCTAATTAACTGCCCAATTGTCTGCCTAATTGAAAGCTTAATCAACTGCCCAATTGCCTGCCTAATTGACCGCCTAATTGCCTGCCTAATTATCTGCTTAATTGCCTGCCTAATTGACCGCCTTATTAACTGCCCAATTGCCTGCCTAATTAACTGCATAATTAACTGCCTAAGTGCCTGCCTAATTGCCTGCCTAATTAACTGCCTGATTGCCTGCTCATATATATGCCTAATTGCCTGCCTATTTAACTGCCTAATTGCCTGCCTAATTGCCTGCCTAATTGCCTGCCTAATTGCCTGCCTAACTATCTGCTTAATTGCCTGCCTAATTGCCTGCCTAATTATCTGCTTAATTGCCTGCCTAATTAACTCCCCAATTGCCTGCCCAATTGCCTGCCTTATTAACTGCCTAATTGCCTGCCTAATTAAATGCCTAATTAACTGCCTAATTATCTGCCTAATTGCCTGCCTAATTATCTGCTTAATTGCCTGCCTAATTAACTCCTAATTAAATGCCTAATTGCCTGTCTAATTAACTGCCCAATTAACTGCCCAATTGCCTGCCTAATTAACTGCCTAATTGCCTGCCTTATTGACCGCCTAATTAACCGCCTAATTGCCTTCTTAATTATCTGCCTTATTTCCTGCCTAATTATCTGCTTAATTATCTGCTTAATTGCATGCCTAATAACTGCCTAATAAACTGCCCAATTGCCTGCCTAATTAACTACCTAATTAACTGCCCAATTGCCTGCCTAATTGACAGCCTAATTAACTTCCTAATTGCCTGTCCAATTAACTGCCTAATTAATTGCCCTATTGCCTGCCTAATTAACTGCCTAAATAACTGCCTAATTGCCTGCCTAATTGCCTGCCTAATTGCTTGACTAATAAACTGCCTAATTGCCTGCCTAATTGCCTGCCTAATTATCTACCTAATTAACTGCACAATTGCCTGCCTAATTAACTGCCTAATTAAATGCCTAATGGCCTGTCTAATTAACTGCCTAATTAACTGCCTAATTGCCTGCCTAATTGCTTGCCTAATTAACTGCATAATTGCTTGACTAATACACTGCCTAATTGCCTGCCTAATTTTCTGCTTAATTATCTGCTTATTGCCCTGCCTAATTTTTTGCTTAATTGCCTGCCTAATTAACTGCCTAATTAACTGCCCAATTGCCTGCATAATTAACTGCCTAATTAACTGCCCAATTGCCTGCCTAATTGACCGCCTAATTAACTGCCTAATTGCCTGCCTAATTAACTGCCTAATTGCCTGCTTTATTATCAGCATAATTGCCTGCCTAATTAACTGCCTAAGTGCCTGCCTAATTGCCTGTCTAATTAACTGCCTAATTAACAGCTTAAGTGTCTGCCTAATTAACGGCCTAATGAAATGCCTAATTGCCTGTCTAATTAACTGCCTATTTAACTTTCAAATTACTTGCCTAATTAACTGCCTTATTAACTGCCCAATTGTCTGCCTAATTGACCGCCTATTCAACTGCCTAATTGCCTGCCTAATTGACAGCCTAATTAACTGCCTAATTGCCTGCCCTAATTTACTGCCTAATTGCCTGCCTTATTATCAGCCTAATTGCCTGCCTAAATAACTGCCTAAGTGCCTGCCTAAATGCCTGTCTAATTAACTGCCCTTATTGCCTGCCCCAATTGCCTGCCTAATTAACTGCCCAATTGCCTGCCTAATTAACTGCCTAATTAACTGCCTAAGTGCCTGCCTAATTGCTTGCCTAATTAACTGCCTAATTGCCTTTTTAATTGCCTGCCTAATTTACTCCTAATTAAATGCCTAATTGCCTATCTAATTAACTGCCTAATTAACTGCCCAATTGCCTGTTTAATTAACTGCCTAATTGCCTGCTTAATTGACCGCCTAATTAACCATCTAATTGCCTGATTAATTATCTGCCTAATAGCCTGTTTAATTATCTGCTTAATTATCTGCTTAATTGCCTGCCTTATTAACTGCCTAATTATCTGCTTAATTGCCTGCCTAATTATTTGCCTAATTAACTGCCTAATAAACTGCACAATTGCCTGCCTAATTAACTGCCTAATTAAATGCCTAATTGCCTGTCTAATTAACCGCCTAATTGCCTGCTTAATTAACTGCCTAATTAACTGCCTGCCTAATTGACCGCCTAATTAACTGCCTAATTGCCTGCCTAATTGTATGCCTAATAGCCTGCCTTATTATCAGCCTTATTGCCTGCATTAATAACTGCCTAAGTGCCTGCTTAATTGCCTGCCCAATTGCCTGCCTAATAAACAGCCCAATTGCCTGCATAATTAACTGCCTAATTAACTGCCTAAGTGCCTGCCTAATTGCCTGCCCTAATAAAACTGCCTAATTGCCTTTTAAATGCCTGCCTAATTATCTGCTTAATTGCCTGCCTAATTAACTCTTAATTAAATGCCTAATTGCCTGTCTAATTAACTGCCTAATTAACTGCCCATTTGCCTGTTTAATTAACCGCCTAATTGACTGTTTAATTAACTGCCTAATTAACTGCCTGCCTAATTGACCGCCTAATTAACTGCCTAATTAACTGCTTAATTATCTGCCTAATTGCCTGCCTAATTAACTGCCTAATTGCCTGCCTAATTGCTTGCCTAATTACTACCTAATTAACTGCACAATTGCCTGCCTAATTAACTGCCTAATTAACTTC
>NW_026962879.1:0-27121 GCF_032445375.1 Bacillus rossius redtenbacheri
AAAGGCCGAGAAGCGATAACAATCCTAATGAACCAGGAGCTATATGGGCTCCCTATTACTAAATCAAATGCTATAACAAGGTCTACTGACTTCCATAAACGACTGTACACTTTCGACGAGCCGTCATACTCTACACCACACATGCACAAGCATGGTCTGTACATTGATAATATCTTCAATACAGTGACACGAGGTATTACAATCCAAATGAATCACTATTCACCAGCAATAAACAAAAAACTTGGTATATCCATAACAACGCTCTTACAATTACCGTACTTTCCACTTGCTGCAGCACAAGCTGGTCCCTTAGATTAACTGCAGTTTCAATAAGGCAAGAATGATTCTCATGGGAGAGTTGACTTTATACATTACATTTTAATTGTCAATATAATTTTATCTAAACAGATATTTAACGTTGCCTAAGCAATGTGCCCCCATGCTGGCATGCACTAGGCAGTGGCCAGCAGGGTCAATCGCACTCCCCGGACCAGGTCCGGGGGCAATCCGTCACAAAAAATGCTGCCAAGACAAAGTGTAGAAGAATCGCAGATACTACACTTCGATCTTAGCCAAAAGGCCGAGAAGCGATACTACACTCTGATCTTAGCCGAAAGGCCGAGAAACATCCCTTAAAATACACATCAAAATTAATATTGCACATTGTAAAACTCCATTAACCAAACACATGTAGTTCAACAGATAAAAAAAAGTCAATACAATTCATACAAATATTAACATGAGTAATGAATAACAATAATAGTAATAAAAGGTTTCACAACAAGCCTTAACCACACACTTACATAAACTCACGCATCGACATGACAAAATACATTTTCAATACATCATCATTATTATCATTTAACACTGCCTAATTGTTAATTATATTGAATTTTTTCTCACACAGCTAAATTTATTAAACATTCACAACAAGCACTACATTGTATGATAAAATAAAATAATTAATTCCTATTATTCTGCACACAAAATTGCTAAGTTCCTACATGTTCTCGCATTCCAAGTTCGTCCCTTGGGCATCCTTGTAGTTCCTGTTCGGCCGCCCCTGGCAGCACCTACTGGATCAGCTTTCTCTTCCTCTTCATTTGTTGAATGTACACACGACTTTTCTGTATTGTCTCTGCACTTGGGCACATTACATTACAACAATCAATTTTTCACTATCATCCATTCTTACAAGTTGGTAACAATGTTTATTACATTTAAAACAAACTTAAAGTTTATTACATTTTGTGGTGGGCCGATCCCGGTGGTACTGCAATACCGGGCCAACCCGCGGCGGAGGTGGGGCAAGCCCCTAGCACTCCGCCCTGTTCCAAAAATCAGTTTAATATTCTGGTCCTGCGATGCAGGACGTATCAGATATTAAGCTGATAAGAACAGATACTACACTTTGATCTTAGCCAAAAGGCCGAGAAGCGATAACAATCCTAATGAACCAGGAGCTATATGGGCTCCCTATTACTAAATCAAATGCTATAACAAGGTCTACTGACTTCCATAAACGACTGTACACTTTCGACGAGCCGTCATACTCTACACCACACATGCACAAGCATGGTCTGTACATTGATAATATCTTCAATACAGTGACACGAGGTATTACAATCCAAATGAATCACTATTCACCAGCAATAAACAAAAAACTTGGTATATCCATAACAACGCTCTTACAATTACCGTACTTTCCACTTGCTGCAGCACAAGCTGGTCCCTTAGATTAACTGCAGTTTCAATAAGGCAAGAATGATTCTCATGGGAGAGTTGACTTTATACATTACATTTTAATTGTCAATATAATTTTATCTAAACAGATATTTAACGTTGCCTAAGCAATGTGCCCCCATGCTGGCATGCACTAGGCAGTGGCCAGCAGGGTCAATCGCACTCCCCGGACCAGGTCCGGGGGCAATCCGTCACAAAAAATGCTGCCAAGACAAAGTGTAGAAGAATCGCAGATACTACACTTCGATCTTAGCCAAAAGGCCGAGAAGCGATACTACACTCTGATCTTAGCCGAAAGGCCGAGAAACATCCCTTAAAATACACATCAAAATTAATATTGCACATTGTAAAACTCCATTAACCAAACACATGTAGTTCAACAGATAAAAAAAAGTCAATACAATTCATACAAATATTAACATGAGTAATGAATAACAATAATAGTAATAAAAGGTTTCACAACAAGCCTTAACCACACACTTACATAAACTCACGCATCGACATGACAAAATACATTTTCAATACATCATCATTATTATCATTTAACACTGCCTAATTGTTAATTATATTGAATTTTTTCTCACACAGCTAAATTTATTAAACATTCACAACAAGCACTACATTGTATGATAAAATAAAATAATTAATTCCTATTATTCTGCACACAAAATTGCTAAGTTCCTACATGTTCTCGCATTCCAAGTTCGTCCCTTGGGCATCCTTGTAGTTCCTGTTCGGCCGCCCCTGGCAGCACCTACTGGATCAGCTTTCTCTTCCTCTTCATTTGTTGAATGTACACACGACTTTTCTGTATTGTCTCTGCACTTGGGCACATTACATTACAACAATCAATTTTTCACTATCATCCATTCTTACAAGTTGGTAACAATGTTTATTACATTTAAAACAAACTTAAAGTTTATTACATTTTGTGGTGGGCCGATCCCGGTGGTACTGCAATACCGGGCCAACCCGCGGCGGAGGTGGGGCAAGCCCCTAGCACTCCGCCCTGTTCCAAAAATCAGTTTAATATTCTGGTCCTGCGATGCAGGACGTATCAGATATTAAGCTGATAAGAACAGATACTACACTTTGATCTTAGCCAAAAGGCCGAGAAGAGCGATAACAATCCTAATGAACCAGGAGCTATATGGGCTCCCTATTACTAAATCAAATGCTATAACAAGGTCTACTGACTTCCATAAACGACTGTACACTTTCGACGAGCCGTCATACTCTACACCACACATGCACAAGCATGGTCTGTACATTGATAATATCTTCAATACAGTGACACGAGGTATTACAATCCAAATGAATCACTATTCACCAGCAATAAACAAAAAACTTGGTATATCCATAACAACGCTCTTACAATTACCGTACTTTCCACTTGCTGCAGCACAAGCTGGTCCCTTAGATTAACTGCAGTTTCAATAAGGCAAGAATGATTCTCATGGGAGAGTTGACTTTATACATTACATTTTAATTGTCAATATAATTTTATCTAAACAGATATTTAACGTTGCCTAAGCAATGTGCCCCCATGCTGGCATGCACTAGGCAGTGGCCAGCAGGGTCAATCGCACTCCCCGGACCAGGTCCGGGGGCAATCCGTCACAAAAAATGCTGCCAAGACAAAGTGTAGAAGAATCGCAGATACTACACTTCGATCTTAGCCAAAAGGCCGAGAAGCGATACTACACTCTGATCTTAGCCGAAAGGCCGAGAAACATCCCTTAAAATACACATCAAAATTAATATTGCACATTGTAAAACTCCATTAACCAAACACATGTAGTTCAACAGATAAAAAAAAGTCAATACAATTCATACAAATATTAACATGAGTAATGAATAACAATAATAGTAATAAAAGGTTTCACAACAAGCCTTAACCACACACTTACATAAACTCACGCATCGACATGACAAAATACATTTTCAATACATCATCATTATTATCATTTAACACTGCCTAATTGTTAATTATATTGAATTTTTTCTCACACAGCTAAATTTATTAAACATTCACAACAAGCACTACATTGTATGATAAAATAAAATAATTAATTCCTATTATTCTGCACACAAAATTGCTAAGTTCCTACATGTTCTCGCATTCCAAGTTCGTCCCTTGGGCATCCTTGTAGTTCCTGTTCGGCCGCCCCTGGCAGCACCTACTGGATCAGCTTTCTCTTCCTCTTCATTTGTTGAATGTACACACGACTTTTCTGTATTGTCTCTGCACTTGGGCACATTACATTACAACAATCAATTTTTCACTATCATCCATTCTTACAAGTTGGTAACAATGTTTATTACATTTAAAACAAACTTAAAGTTTATTACATTTTGTGGTGGGCCGATCCCGGTGGTACTGCAATACCGGGCCAACCCGCGGCGGAGGTGGGGCAAGCCCCTAGCACTCCGCCCTGTTCCAAAAATCAGTTTAATATTCTGGTCCTGCGATGCAGGACGTATCAGATATTAAGCTGATAAGAACAGATTTGAAAGCTATTTATTAGCAATATCTCAAAACCCTTTACAATATTAAAAACACATATTAGGAAATGGAAAAAGGGGCACCTAGCGCCCGGAAAACCAAAGATTATGGGAGAATTAAAGTGAAACTAATCCCACCGTGCCCCTGGGGCCGGTTCCCTCCCTCAAAGGCGGGAGGTAAGAAGTTACGTTAAAAGGGGAACTAGTCCCCGCAAGTCACTAACTAGACTAAAAGAAAGAAGTTACGTTAAAACAGAACTAGTCTGTTGCAAGAAAAGAAAACAAAAACCCTCTTAAGATATAAAATATTCACGAACAAGGAGCCTAGCTCCCCGCGGTCCTTAAATAATTAAACACACATATGCACTTTTACCACAACTAAATTTACTCCGGGGAGTAGCCCCTCCTGAAGTTACTTAAGATATTTTAGTTTAATGGGCAGGCTGCCTGCCCCAAAGAAACCCAGCTATGGCTGCCCCCCACCCTCTACATCACAGTGCCTCCATACTGCTCTCCTAACAAGCTATTAGGGCATGCACACTTGGCCGGCCTCAGAGAGACCAACCAAACATGGACACCAGAAGGTATTGAAGTCCCTACAAGCCACGACGCGGTGCCGCCCCAGCCAGGGTACGGCCCTATACGCCGTGGCCCCCCCGCCCCCACCGCATCACTCCGAGGAATGACACGATGAGGGCGGGAGCCTAATGGTTAACCTGACTGTAATTAGGTTCTGAATGCTGGCCTACAGTTTGTGCACAATCCCTGTTGTGTGCAAGACCAGGCCTGGGCAGGGGTGTATTTCCCACTCCTCTTTAAGATTTATGATAGTTAGGGGAGTGAATTTAAACATTAATGTAGAAGTGCCAGTTGTTGTGGCCATGCATTATTACAAAGAACAAGCACCAGATAAATTGAAAGTAAAAAGGGTGGCAGCCTTAGGGGCACTAAAGGCCTGCTCATGACAGACCCTTACCACCCAGTCACCTCAGGTCAGTCCCGCACACACACTTGGGGGCCTTCCTACCACAGATGCTAGATGTTAAATTGGCATAGTAGCCAATGCAAGGATAAATCTTGTAAACAAGCATTCAGTTATTGCTGTTGAGAAGTAGAAGTTAAGGTTGAGAACAGACTTTGGCACTGGCCTTCAACTTTGCAAATCTAAGCATGCCTTAAATACTTCATGTTACACTTGGGAAAGGAAATGAATGAAGATACACAGCAGAGAAATAAAAATTATACAGAGGGTCTAACCCTCACAAACTTAAATAATGATCAAACCTGTAAGAGAAAAGAGAAACATACATAGCACTGAAAAAGAAAATTAATGAAAAATAAAAAAAATAAAAAAATTAAATTTTTGCTAGAAGAGCTCGCACGAAGCGTTATACAAGGTGTCTAACACCTGCAAACTTAAGATATTTCAAGTAATGATGTTATATGTGGAGTGAAGCTCTGGGCTGAAAACTTTTAAATATTAGACATTGTGCAGAGTATTGATGGAAAACAAGGTGTCTAACACCTGCAAACCTTAAGTAACATCATTGTAGAATACATAAGTTTTAATAAACTACACAAGGTGTCTAACACCCACAAACTTAAAATATCTCAGATGGAGGGGGCAAGCTGTTCAGAAGTAACAAATAATAACAATTTAAAAGAAATGATTGTTTTAGACTATTTAGATAGTATTGTTTACCAGGGAAAATTAGATTGCAGTTTCTTGAAAGGGGTTGTTTTAGGTTGAATGTTGTTTTTATTATTGGGGAGAGGAGAAAGTCATTAGTTTTGAAAGTGATGCTACGATGGGTGGTTTAGGTGAATTTTACTGTATTGTGTGTTAGGTAGGATGTTCAAATGTAATTAGTTGTGTGGTAGTGTTTACTATTTGTTACAAGTGTTTGGGATATTATTTGGCATTTGATTTAGTAAGTCAGAGGTTAAAAGTGTGCTATTTTACTAGTGGTTTTTGTATATGGGATTAGAAGAAGTTTGAAATTATTGAACTGAGGGGTGATTTATTTAGGTGTCTGGTGATGCTGTTGTTTTATATTTGTGTTTTATGGCAGTGTTAAGCAGGTGCACTAGGTCAGGGGGGAATTATTGTAATTAAATGCATATGGCTCTATTTTAATTGTGATTTAGGTGTTGAGTTGTGGTGAGGTGGCTGCTAATGATGCATGACTATTTTAGAAGCAGAGGCAGATTGAAGTGTGTTGAGAGGGGGAGATTCAGGTTAATTGTTATTATTGGGGATGGGAGAAAATAAATCATTAAACTGGGGAGTGATGTTACGACGGGTGGGTTTAGGTGAGTTTAACAATATTGAGAGTAAGGCGGGTCATACATGTGTAATTAGTTTTGTGGTGATGTTTACTAAGAGTTACAAGTGCTTGGGTTATTGTGTGGCATTTTAATTAATAAGTTAGAGGTTGAAAGTGTGCTATTTTGACTAGTGGTTTGTATATATGGTATTAGAAGAAGTTTGTTATTATTAAACCGAGGAGTGATTTATTTTAGGTGTCTGTTGTTGCTGTTATATTAATTGTACGTTATTGTGCTGGAGACAAAAATGTTAGGAAAGTTTACAATGTCAGGGGGAATTATAGTTAGTGACCGCATGTGGCTCTATGGGGAGTGCATTATATTAGGTGACTGGTGTTTTATTTCTTTTTTATGGCAGTGGCTGCATATGTGCTATTAAGTTTACAAATTCATAGGGAAATTATTGTTATTAAACGTGTGTGGCTCTATTTTAATTGTGAGTTAGGTGTGGTGTTGTGCTGGGGTGGCTATTAATGGTGCATGACTATTGTGGAAGCAGGAACAGTGGCAAATTTAACTGTGGTGTAAAATAGGTAGATATTATTATTGCGTGGTGGAGATTGCAAGTGTGAACAATGATGGCATTCAGGCATGATTGATACTTCCTGGTAGGGTGGGGGGCAAAAGCGTCCTCGTCAACTAAATCTAGGGGTCCAACCACAACATTATCGGTCCAACACTTAGACGTCCGCACACAAACACACATTGGCACACGACAGGGCCCGGACAGGCACCCTGCTCCCACGCTGATCCCGCGGCGGAGTGCTGGGGCACTCGGGCCTCTGCTTCAGTTTTCTGCAGAGGGGCTCACAAGTCCCCCCTTCCACCGGTGATCCAACGGTGGGAGGCTGGTGCCTCCATGGCCATCTACTTCTGTGTTCAGCGGGGAGGGCACCTGCGTCCCTCCCCTTCCACCGGTGGTCCAACGGTGGAGCGCTGGTGCGCTCCGGCAGCACTTCTGTTTTCGTCGGGGGGGCTCTCAGGTCCCCCCCTTCCACCGGTGGTCCAACGGTGGGGGGCTGGTGCCCCCAGCGGTGCGGCGCCGAGTGGCCGATTGTTGGGGCACGAACCACGGTGTTGCGGGCACCGCGGCTCCAGCGCCCGGGGCCCACATCATGGTTGTGGTCCTGGTCTGCCCCTTGGTCGACGACCACCTTGTCCTCTCCCACGGCCACGACCCCGGACTGCGGGGGCCTGGTCTGGGACTGGTTGCGGGTTGGCAGGCGGCGCCTCCACCTGGTACTGACGGTGGCCCGTGACGTGCTCGGTGTAGATGTCACGGGACCACCTGATGACGTCAGACACCATGAGGTGCCGCATCTTCCGTGCGTACCTCCAGCGGACACGTAACTGCTGGAGGACGTAGTCGTTGCACGGGTCCCAGGATCCGAGGGACCCGACAACGAGGGCCTCGTTGAAAACTGTGTAGCCCTGCGCAGTCAGTGTGTCTGCCAACCCCTGGTATTTCGTCGTCTTTGTGGTCCGCACGAGATCCAAAGCCTGGCTCCGGTTCTCGAACGGGACCGCGACATCCACTATGGAGATCTTCTTCCTGGGCTCGTCCACGACCACCAGGTCAGGACGGAGCAAGGACCCGGTGTGGGGCACGGCACGGTTCACCCGCACCTCCACGCCCGGGTCCCTCGGGATGGCAGCGGCCAGCCTGTGCAGCACCGAGTTGTGGCGGTGCTGCCAGGCGGCGGAGTGGCGGCCGCAGTGGTTGAGGACGTGCGGCAGCGTCTCGTTGGGGTGAAGACACCGCCGGCACATCTTGTTCCTCGCTGGTCCTCGCAGAGCTCCATTCAGGGGCACCACGTTGAGACGTGCCCTGTGAATGAAGCGCCATTCTGCGAAGCGAGTAAACTTGCCATCCCGGAGGAAGTGGGAGCTGGCGGGGTTCCGGGAGACCGGTTCCATGGCCTTCCCCTGATCTGGAAGGGCCACGAGTCTCCTTCTGTACTCCTGGCGCCGGGCCGTGGCCAGACGCCGGTAGACTTGGGAGCGTGCCCCGGGACCGACCAGGATGCGGCCCGCGGCACTTTCAGGTGCGGGGATTTCCATCTGGACCTCCTGGAGCTCCTCACTCCAGCGCCATTTCGTTCCTGTGCTCTTCTTGAGGCGCCTTCCTGCACTTCGTGTGAAGGTCCAGTGGTTCCCCAGGGCGCCACCATCACGGTTGAACTCGCCCTCGGTCTCCCCGTTGAGGAACCCCACCATGTCATCTTTCGAAATTTCCTGCTTGCCCAGCTTCTGCTTTGTTGTCTGGAACAAGCTGGCCCACGCCAAGTCTTTTACGTCAGGGTCCTTGCACGTCAGGAGCCTGTAGCCATGCGTGACCGTGGCCAAGTCACACATGTCTGCGAGTGGGAGGAGACCAGCTCCCCCCTCATGCGTTGGGGCGTGGACGATGAGCGGAGTGGCACGCAAGGGGAGGTGCATCCACTCCTTGCAGTACTTCTTCATCTTCTTGTCGAACCGCGTCACCACAGCTTTCCTGACGCGGCCTCCCCTCAAGATGAATTGCAGCCTCGACTGGAGGAATGTCGAGACTGCGTTGATCTTCTGCCAGGGGGCGAGGAGACTGGCGTGGATCTTGTCGAGATCTGCCCCCATGGCTTCCACTTCTTGCTCGGGCGACTGGGCATTCCGGTAACCTGTCGAAACACCCAGGTGACGATACGTGTCGCCCTCAGCGAGTGCGGCGATCGGGACCCCGGCAACCTGCATCACGGTGGGTTGCACCCCAGGTTGCGCTCCAGGCTGGCGCATCACCCGGCGACCGGTCCTGCAGTCTATGTGAAGTGATGCGCATTTTCTGGGCTTGAAGCGCAAGCCGGCCCAGTTACCGGCCTCGTTGACCCCATCCAGCAGGGTCTGCAGGCTCTCGGGGTCCCGCCCGATGAGGACGATGTCATCTGCGTAGGCGAGGATGGCGTGGTGGTGCTCGAGGACAGAGTAGCCCAACTCTTCCTCCCTTCTGGCGGCCGTCCTCAGCACTGCCTCCATGCTGAGGTTGAAGAGAATGGGGCTGAGGGGACAGCCCTGACGGACGCCAGCACGGATCGGGATCTCCTCCGTGAAGCCATCCTCGGAACGGACCCGTGTCGTCCCGCCGTGGTACAGGTCCGCGATGAGGGCACGCAGCGTCTCGGGTACCCTCATCTCTGTGAGCGAGTGCTGGATGTACGCGTGCGGGATGGACCCGAACGCGTTGGCGAGATCCAGCCAGGCGATGGCGACCTCGCGTTTCTTCGCCCTGCAGTCATCCAGGATGGACTGCAGGACAAAGTTGTGCTCCAAGCAGCCCTCGTACTCCATGAAGCCCTTCTGCTGCTTGGAGATGCGCCCCGTCCGGGCAGCCCACGCGCCCAGGCGGGCAGCGACCACCGACAGGAACAGCTTGGAAATGGTGGTGCTGAGCGCAATCGGACGCCAGTTGTCTGGGACGTCCTTGTCGCCATCCTTGTAGATGAGGACCGTGTTGGACCTCTTCCACGATCCGGGGACACGATTGTGGGCGTGCACTGCGGTGTAGAGGGCCGCAAGCACGTGGCAACCTGGGTCAGCCCTCTTCAACAAATTGTACCTGATGCCATCCTGCCCAGGTGCCGTGTTCTTGGTGCGGGCGAGCTTCTTCGCGACCTCCCTGGTGGTGAATGGTCTGGCCAGCTCGTCCACTTCCTCCTCTGTCGGATCATCGTGTGCCAGTGCGCAACCTGCAGGCGTGGGACCCACTTCGTAGCCATGGTCTGAGAATGTCTCTGTGAAGTGGTCCTGCAGGCGGGCTCCCGCAATCCGGCAATAGGGAGACTCTGTTTCCAGGATCTCCTGCATCGCCTTCTTGGGGTTGGCCCTGTACAATTTCTGGATCTTGGCGGCGGCCTCCCCGTCAAATGCAAATGCCGGCCGCCGCCTGCGCTGGCGGGCGGGGTTGCCGGGCCCTCTCCGGCCACCCCTCGCTCCTTCGCCACCCCCTGGAGCACGTGCCGCGCCCCCCTCTTCTTCTCGTACCTTGAGGGCGACGACAAACTCCGTGTACTCGTCGCAGACGTGCTCCAGGGATTCCCAGTCTTCCTCGGCTGCCGAGATCCGAGCCATCCACTCCAGCTGGACTTGGCTGGGCCGGACCTCGGGTTCGCCGTCTTCTCCTTCGTCTTCCGAGGCGGACTGGTGGTCTGCCGCCTCTGCTGGGCGTCCTCGGACCTGGTGGCGGTTCTCCCTGGGCTGCTGGCCGTGACGCGCCCGGGGGACCTCCTCTCGTACCTCCCGGGCATTCTGGGTGGGCAGCCCCACGCCAGGACCAGACAGCTCCCGCGCGGCCGGGGGAGGCCGCACCCTCCCCCCGACCACGCCCACAGTTGGCTCCACCGGCGCCGGCACCTCCGCCTGCACCGCCGCGTCGGCAGCCTCCTGCTCTGGGGCGACGTCATCCTCCGTCTGCGTCCCCATCTCACATCTTCCTGGCAGCTCCTCATCATGGTCTGGATCAGTTTGGGTTCCTCCCTCCGAGTGCAGGAGTGGGAACCTGATGAGGTGGGCTGGCACCACGTGCAACTCCGGTGCAGTCCGCTGCTCAGGTGTGCTTCCCCCAGGAGACATACTGGGGGCATCTCCGGTCTGCCAGTCCCTGGGTGGCAGACCCTCTCCTCTCTCCTCCTCTACTCCGATGCACTCCTGCTCCGGCGCCGGCGCTGGGACATCCTCCCGTTCGGTATAGGAGGGACGGCACGCCGGGCCTGGTGATGGCCTCGGGTGCAGCGGCAGCATTCTGGACAGAAGCTGGGCCGCCTCCTCCTCGTTGGTGGTCACCTGCGGGAGCGCAGGTGCCGGAGTCCCTTTGGGTGCCGGTGATCCAGGGAGGGGTGTCGTGCGGAGCGACAGTGACAGCTTCTTCCTGCGGCACAGAAACAAAGCCTCCCTCCCCGTTGCATCGTCGCGCGCCGGCGTGACGGGTCCAGGTGATGTCCGTCTCTTCTTCCTGGGGGGCAAAACAACACATGTCTCCTGGCCTTCCTCTCGTGCAGGCGGAGAGAGAGACGGTGGGAGGGACCAGGCACCGGAGACGGCAGCCGCGGCGGCAACGGCCGGGGCTGCGGATCATCAGCGTCTTCATCTGAGGAGCGCCGTGCCTCCCGCCGGGCCACACGAGCAGGTGGAGTCCGTGCTGGCGCGCCCAGGCCTGCCTCTCGCGCCTGGCGTGCCGCGAGTCTCCGCACCTCAGCTCTGTGGACGTTGGCAACGTGGTTCTGAGCCACCCTCAGCGGATATCCAGCGCCCGAAAATGCGGAAGCACAGAACCTGCAGCGGAACTCCACCGCAGTCACCTCTGGGTGGTGTCGCTTCATGTGCTTCCACATGTCCGACCATGCTGAATACCGCCCCCGGATCCTCAGCCCGAAGCCATGCGTCCCACAGAGGATGCACGTCAACTCGGCCGGTAGTGGCACCGGCACGCGCAGGCACCCCGGCTCACCCGGGTCACGCACCAAGGACACCATCTCCCGAACGGCAACCCTCTCATCCTCCTCCTCATCATCAGACGCGAGATCCGAGTCCGTACCATCCGCCTCCGGCAGCGCCGGCTCGATGCCCCGGCCCGGGTGCACCGTCTCAAAATGCAGCCTTGCTGCCCTCAGGGACCGGATCTCTTCGTGCGGCCTACAAATCTCACAGCGAAACCATAGCCCCGCAGAGTCATGCGCCCGGCGCACATGCGCCGCCAGATCAGCCAGTCGTCCGAAGACAGACCCGAACTGCTGAAGCCGCACACACGCAGGGCACTGGATCTCCTCTGGGGCCGGCAACGCCACGAAGCTGGGACGCACGGGCATCCTGAAAAACACTTACACTAACAAAAAGAGAACAACACAGCCGCACAGCAGCAAACAACTAGATCTGTAAAAGAACAATATATACAAACTCTTATAACAAGATAACACTAAGGGTATGTATAGAGTACCCTGAAAAATAAGGAAACAATAGACTCTGAAAATATAACAATTAACCACCTAACAATATATAGAACTCTACTAAAGTATAAACTCTGAAAGGTAAATAAAACTCTACTTAAAACTAATCAGGTACAGGCCACTAAAAAGAAAATATCACAAGTCACAATCGGTGGGGCTGCTACTTGGTAAACCAAGAAGCAACAGTCAAATCCGGGGGTGCAGCGGCAAGCCGAGTGCCGGGCTAAGAGTCAGGCACTCTTCTCCTGGGCAGCTGTAAACAGACAAGCGACGACCGCTTCTGGAGCAGTTCGCTGTCCTGAGAAGAACTACACAGGCGGCTCAAGACACTACAAGGTCACTGGTTGTGCCCTAGGTTTCTGGAACACTAGGGGGGTGTACAAATGTGTCAAGGGCTGGGCCTTACAACACAAGTACACTAGAGTGCTGGAAGGAGCAAAACACAACAACAGAACACTTACAAAAGTCGCAACACAAATACTAGCACAACACAGACAAGAGACAGTTACTCACTTACCGATCAGCACTACAAAGGAAACAAAATATACAAACAAATAAGACAGGTACAGGTGCTTGAAACTAATTAATTAAATAAATATGGTTGAGGTGATGCTATAAGAATGTAAATGGAATTAAGTTAAAAGATTCAACAGCAAGATTTGAGATGTATTGGTTAATTACTATGGATAAAAATGAAAAGGTAAATATATTAAATCTGCAAGAAAATTAAGGAATATTCAATTAATTAAATAAATATTATAATAATAATAGATAGATATATTCAATAAGTATTACTTTAATTACCAATTAATAGTTACTCTGAAAACAATATGGCGTATTTAATCAGCAAGGTAAATATAGAAATAAATAGTACTTTAATTTATTTTAGCTAATTCGAAAGAAAGCAATATGGCGGATTCAAGCACAAAAACAAGTCACTGAACAATTACAATAAACACAAGACAAACACAACACTCAACCCCTGGTGTGCATATCCATGGACACGAACAGGAAGTCACATGCGAAGCATCTGTGAAGAAGAAGGAAGTTGAAAAATGGCGACCGACCTCGCTAAATAACTCAACCACGAGGTCGCGAAAAACTGAATTTAAAGTTAAGCAGACAAAATACACTGAAACTATTAATGGGAAAAATTAAATCTCTGAATATGGAATTATTTACTGCCCCTAGTTATGAATTCAAATCAGAATTAAACACGATTACACTAGATATGCCTGGGCACAAGGCAATATAATTATCGCGAGCAAAGTGAATTTAAGCCAAAATAAATACAGAAATTACTTTAAATGTTGAACAATTGAATTATTAATATGGGAAAATTGAGAGACAGGCAAAAACTTAACAGAAACTATAGGATGCACACAGATTATTCACAAGGGACTGTCGGCCATTGAACACACACAGTCAGGAGACAGGACAAAAACAATTACACAGGCTCAAGAAAAACAAGATACACTTGGGAAGGGGTTCCAAAGGCCTTTAGGGGCGACGATCTTCGACTGTAGTTACGCGACTCGCCTTGAAGGTATTAGTTAAATTGAGGAAAAATTAAATGTGGTATTTGCCCGAGCTAAAAAATTCAAACACAAGGGCGAGACTGTGGGTAGAAGTTAAATGTTAAACAGCAAGATCAAGTACAGGTATTAATTAAATGTGGTTATTTAAATATAGGAACTGCAGTAAAAAGATTGACTCTAATTTAATATATATATGAAAAGCAACTAAATATTATTCGGAAAAATGTATTACTGAAAAAGAATTTAAATAAACAAAATTATTTTGGGTGAACAGTAAAAGCTACGAGTCACGAATGCAAGTTACAGTCGGGAACCTGAAATGGGGCTTACATAACAAAACACTGAGTTGCAGGAATTACTAGGTGATAGTTTGGCACTTGGAAAATTAAAGGCGAGATAGGTAGTTACTTTACTTTAACAGGTACAAAAAGCTATGCAGATATTAACAAATTAAATGTAACAGTTAAACTTTAAATGTTTGCAATAAAAGATGGCCGCGATTAACGAATTTAATTCAAATAAACAAACAACAAATGGCCAGACAAATAGAAATTCAAATAATTAATGCAAGATGGCCGAAAGCTTGCAGAAAGAAAACAAGTAAATAAACAAGATGGCCACAAGAACTTACTTAAAAACAAAACACAAGTGCCAGACTACCACCTACCTTATCTCCATGTAGTTCCCCATGTCCTCCCTAGGCGCAGCAGCAGTCGATCCATCCTCGGAACTGCTGGAAGTATGGTCGTTTCGTGCCGGAGTGAATACAGCACGAACACCTCTGCGACGATCTTTTCTTGAGCACAGTTATTTAACTAATCACTTCTCGGGGCTAGATCATTAAGCTGATAAGAACAGATACTACACTTTGATCTTAGCCAAAAGGCCGAGAAGCGATAACAATCCTAATGAACCAGGAGCTATATGGGCTCCCTATTACTAAATCAAATGCTATAACAAGGTCTACTGACTTCCATAAACGACTGTACACTTTCGACGAGCCGTCATACTCTACACCACACATGCACAAGCATGGTCTGTACATTGATAATATCTTCAATACAGTGACACGAGGTATTACAATCCAAATGAATCACTATTCACCAGCAATAAACAAAAAACTTGGTATATCCATAACAACGCTCTTACAATTACCGTACTTTCCACTTGCTGCAGCACAAGCTGGTCCCTTAGATTAACTGCAGTTTCAATAAGGCAAGAATGATTCTCATGGGAGAGTTGACTTTATACATTACATTTTAATTGTCAATATAATTTTATCTAAACAGATATTTAACGTTGCCTAAGCAATGTGCCCCCATGCTGGCATGCACTAGGCAGTGGCCAGCAGGGTCAATCGCACTCCCCGGACCAGGTCCGGGGGCAATCCGTCACAAAAAATGCTGCCAAGACAAAGTGTAGAAGAATCGCAGATACTACACTTCGATCTTAGCCAAAAGGCCGAGAAGCGATACTACACTCTGATCTTAGCCGAAAGGCCGAGAAACATCCCTTAAAATACACATCAAAATTAATATTGCACATTGTAAAACTCCATTAACCAAACACATGTAGTTCAACAGATAAAAAAAAGTCAATACAATTCATACAAATATTAACATGAGTAATGAATAACAATAATAGTAATAAAAGGTTTCACAACAAGCCTTAACCACACACTTACATAAACTCACGCATCGACATGACAAAATACATTTTCAATACATCATCATTATTATCATTTAACACTGCCTAATTGTTAATTATATTGAATTTTTTCTCACACAGCTAAATTTATTAAACATTCACAACAAGCACTACATTGTATGATAAAATAAAATAATTAATTCCTATTATTCTGCACACAAAATTGCTAAGTTCCTACATGTTCTCGCATTCCAAGTTCGTCCCTTGGGCATCCTTGTAGTTCCTGTTCGGCCGCCCCTGGCAGCACCTACTGGATCAGCTTTCTCTTCCTCTTCATTTGTTGAATGTACACACGACTTTTCTGTATTGTCTCTGCACTTGGGCACATTACATTACAACAATCAATTTTTCACTATCATCCATTCTTACAAGTTGGTAACAATGTTTATTACATTTAAAACAAACTTAAAGTTTATTACATTTTGTGGTGGGCCGATCCCGGTGGTACTGCAATACCGGGCCAACCCGCGGCGGAGGTGGGGCAAGCCCCTAGCACTCCGCCCTGTTCCAAAAATCAGTTTAATATTCTGGTCCTGCGATGCAGGACGTATCAGATATTAAGCTGATAAGAACAGATTTGAAAGCTATTTATTAGCAATATCTCAAAACCCTTTACAATATTAAAAACACATATTAGGAAATGGAAAAAGGGGCACCTAGCGCCCGGAAAACCAAAGATTATGGGAGAATTAAAGTGAAACTAATCCCACCGTGCCCCTGGGGCCGGTTCCCTCCCTCAAAGGCGGGAGGTAAGAAGTTACGTTAAAAGGGGAACTAGTCCCCGCAAGTCACTAACTAGACTAAAAGAAAGAAGTTACGTTAAAACAGAACTAGTCTGTTGCAAGAAAAGAAAACAAAAACCCTCTTAAGATATAAAATATTCACGAACAAGGAGCCTAGCTCCCCGCGGTCCTTAAATAATTAAACACACATATGCACTTTTACCACAACTAAATTTACTCCGGGGAGTAGCCCCTCCTGAAGTTACTTAAGATATTTTAGTTTAATGGGCAGGCTGCCTGCCCCAAAGAAACCCAGCTATGGCTGCCCCCCACCCTCTACATCACAGTGCCTCCATACTGCTCTCCTAACAAGCTATTAGGGCATGCACACTTGGCCGGCCTCAGAGAGACCAACCAAACATGGACACCAGAAGGTATTGAAGTCCCTACAAGCCACGACGCGGTGCCGCCCCAGCCAGGGTACGGCCCTATACGCCGTGGCCCCCCCGCCCCCACCGCATCACTCCGAGGAATGACACGATGAGGGCGGGAGCCTAATGGTTAACCTGACTGTAATTAGGTTCTGAATGCTGGCCTACAGTTTGTGCACAATCCCTGTTGTGTGCAAGACCAGGCCTGGGCAGGGGTGTATTTCCCACTCCTCTTTAAGATTTATGATAGTTAGGGGAGTGAATTTAAACATTAATGTAGAAGTGCCAGTTGTTGTGGCCATGCATTATTACAAAGAACAAGCACCAGATAAATTGAAAGTAAAAAGGGTGGCAGCCTTAGGGGCACTAAAGGCCTGCTCATGACAGACCCTTACCACCCAGTCACCTCAGGTCAGTCCCGCACACACACTTGGGGGCCTTCCTACCACAGATGCTAGATGTTAAATTGGCATAGTAGCCAATGCAAGGATAAATCTTGTAAACAAGCATTCAGTTATTGCTGTTGAGAAGTAGAAGTTAAGGTTGAGAACAGACTTTGGCACTGGCCTTCAACTTTGCAAATCTAAGCATGCCTTAAATACTTCATGTTACACTTGGGAAAGGAAATGAATGAAGATACACAGCAGAGAAATAAAAATTATACAGAGGGTCTAACCCTCACAAACTTAAATAATGATCAAACCTGTAAGAGAAAAGAGAAACATACATAGCACTGAAAAAGAAAATTAATGAAAAATAAAAAAATAAAAAAATTAAATTTTTGCTAGAAGAGCTCGCACGAAGCGTTATACAAGGTGTCTAACACCTGCAAACTTAAGATATTTCAAGTAATGATGTTATATGTGGAGTGAAGCTCTGGGCTGAAAACTTTTAAATATTAGACATTGTGCAGAGTATTGATGGAAAACAAGGTGTCTAACACCTGCAAACCTTAAGTAACATCATTGTAGAATACATAAGTTTTAATAAACTACACAAGGTGTCTAACACCCACAAACTTAAAATATCTCAGATGGAGGGGGCAAGCTGTTCAGAAGTAACAAATAATAACAATTTAAAAGAAATGATTGTTTTAGACTATTTAGATAGTATTGTTTACCAGGGAAAATTAGATTGCAGTTTCTTGAAAGGGGTTGTTTTAGGTTGAATGTTGTTTTTATTATTGGGGAGAGGAGAAAGTCATTAGTTTTGAAAGTGATGCTACGATGGGTGGTTTAGGTGAATTTTACTGTATTGTGTGTTAGGTAGGATGTTCAAATGTAATTAGTTGTGTGGTAGTGTTTACTATTTGTTACAAGTGTTTGGGATATTATTTGGCATTTGATTTAGTAAGTCAGAGGTTAAAAGTGTGCTATTTTACTAGTGGTTTTTTGTATATGGGATTAGAAGAAGTTTGAAATTATTGAACTGAGGGGTGATTTATTTAGGTGTCTGGTGATGCTGTTGTTTTATATTTGTGTTTTATGGCAGTGTTAAGCAGGTGCACTAGGTCAGGGGGGAATTATTGTAATTAAATGCATATGGCTCTATTTTAATTGTGATTTAGGTGTTGAGTTGTGGTGAGGTGGCTGCTAATGATGCATGACTATTTTAGAAGCAGAGGCAGATTGAAGTGTGTTGAGAGGGGGAGATTCAGGTTAATTGTTATTATTGGGGATGGGAGAAAATAAATCATTAAACTGGGGAGTGATGTTACGACGGGTGGGTTTAGGTGAGTTTAACAATATTGAGAGTAAGGCGGGTCATACATGTGTAATTAGTTTTGTGGTGATGTTTACTAAGAGTTACAAGTGCTTGGGTTATTGTGTGGCATTTTAATTAATAAGTTAGAGGTTGAAAGTGTGCTATTTTGACTAGTGGTTTGTATATATGGTATTAGAAGAAGTTTGTTATTATTAAACCGAGGAGTGATTTATTTTAGGTGTCTGTTGTTGCTGTTATATTAATTGTACGTTATTGTGCTGGAGACAAAAATGTTAGGAAAGTTTACAATGTCAGGGGGAATTATAGTTAGTGACCGCATGTGGCTCTATGGGGAGTGCATTATATTAGGTGACTGGTGTTTTATTTCTTTTTTATGGCAGTGGCTGCATATGTGCTATTAAGTTTACAAATTCATAGGGAAATTATTGTTATTAAACGTGTGTGGCTCTATTTTAATTGTGAGTTAGGTGTGGTGTTGTGCTGGGGTGGCTATTAATGGTGCATGACTATTGTGGAAGCAGGAACAGTGGCAAATTTAACTGTGGTGTAAAATAGGTAGATATTATTATTGCGTGGTGGAGATTGCAAGTGTGAACAATGATGGCATTCAGGCATGATTGATACTTCCTGGTAGGGTGGGGGGCAAAAGCGTCCTCGTCAACTAAATCTAGGGGTCCAACCACAACATTATCGGTCCAACACTTAGACGTCCGCACACAAACACACATTGGCACACGACAGGGCCCGGACAGGCACCCTGCTCCCACGCTGATCCCGCGGCGGAGTGCTGGGGCACTCGGGCCTCTGCTTCAGTTTTCTGCAGAGGGGCTCACAAGTCCCCCCTTCCACCGGTGATCCAACGGTGGGAGGCTGGTGCCTCCATGGCCATCTACTTCTGTGTTCAGCGGGGAGGGCACCTGCGTCCCTCCCCTTCCACCGGTGGTCCAACGGTGGAGCGCTGGTGCGCTCCGGCAGCACTTCTGTTTTCGTCGGGGGGGCTCTCAGGTCCCCCCCTTCCACCGGTGGTCCAACGGTGGGGGGCTGGTGCCCCCAGCGGTGCGGCGCCGAGTGGCCGATTGTTGGGGCACGAACCACGGTGTTGCGGGCACCGCGGCTCCAGCGCCCGGGGCCCACATCATGGTTGTGGTCCTGGTCTGCCCCTTGGTCGACGACCACCTTGTCCTCTCCCACGGCCACGACCCCGGACTGCGGGGGCCTGGTCTGGGACTGGTTGCGGGTTGGCAGGCGGCGCCTCCACCTGGTACTGACGGTGGCCCGTGACGTGCTCGGTGTAGATGTCACGGGACCACCTGATGACGTCAGACACCATGAGGTGCCGCATCTTCCGTGCGTACCTCCAGCGGACACGTAACTGCTGGAGGACGTAGTCGTTGCACGGGTCCCAGGATCCGAGGGACCCGACAACGAGGGCCTCGTTGAAAACTGTGTAGCCCTGCGCAGTCAGTGTGTCTGCCAACCCCTGGTATTTCGTCGTCTTTGTGGTCCGCACGAGATCCAAAGCCTGGCTCCGGTTCTCGAACGGGACCGCGACATCCACTATGGAGATCTTCTTCCTGGGCTCGTCCACGACCACCAGGTCAGGACGGAGCAAGGACCCGGTGTGGGGCACGGCACGGTTCACCCGCACCTCCACGCCCGGGTCCCTCGGGATGGCAGCGGCCAGCCTGTGCAGCACCGAGTTGTGGCGGTGCTGCCAGGCGGCGGAGTGGCGGCCGCAGTGGTTGAGGACGTGCGGCAGCGTCTCGTTGGGGTGAAGACACCGCCGGCACATCTTGTTCCTCGCTGGTCCTCGCAGAGCTCCATTCAGGGGCACCACGTTGAGACGTGCCCTGTGAATGAAGCGCCATTCTGCGAAGCGAGTAAACTTGCCATCCCGGAGGAAGTGGGAGCTGGCGGGGTTCCGGGAGACCGGTTCCATGGCCTTCCCCTGATCTGGAAGGGCCACGAGTCTCCTTCTGTACTCCTGGCGCCGGGCCGTGGCCAGACGCCGGTAGACTTGGGAGCGTGCCCCGGGACCGACCAGGATGCGGCCCGCGGCACTTTCAGGTGCGGGGATTTCCATCTGGACCTCCTGGAGCTCCTCACTCCAGCGCCATTTCGTTCCTGTGCTCTTCTTGAGGCGCCTTCCTGCACTTCGTGTGAAGGTCCAGTGGTTCCCCAGGGCGCCACCATCACGGTTGAACTCGCCCTCGGTCTCCCCGTTGAGGAACCCCACCATGTCATCTTTCGAAATTTCCTGCTTGCCCAGCTTCTGCTTTGTTGTCTGGAACAAGCTGGCCCACGCCAAGTCTTTTACGTCAGGGTCCTTGCACGTCAGGAGCCTGTAGCCATGCGTGACCGTGGCCAAGTCACACATGTCTGCGAGTGGGAGGAGACCAGCTCCCCCCTCATGCGTTGGGGCTGTGGACGATGAGCGGAGTGGCACGCAAGGGGAGGTGCATCCACTCCTTGCAGTACTTCTTCATCTTCTTGTCGAACCGCGTCACCACAGCTTTCCTGACGCGGCCTCCCCTCAAGATGAATTGCAGCCTCGACTGGAGGAATGTCGAGACTGCGTTGATCTTCTGCCAGGGGGCGAGGAGACTGGCGTGGATCTTGTCGAGATCTGCCCCCATGGCTTCCACTTCTTGCTCGGGCGACTGGGCATTCCGGTAACCTGTCGAAACACCCAGGTGACGATACGTGTCGCCCTCAGCGAGTGCGGCGATCGGGACCCCGGCAACCTGCATCACGGTGGGTTGCACCCCAGGTTGCGCTCCAGGCTGGCGCATCACCCGGCGACCGGTCCTGCAGTCTATGTGAAGTGATGCGCATTTTCTGGGCTTGAAGCGCAAGCCGGCCCAGTTACCGGCCTCGTTGACCCCATCCAGCAGGGTCTGCAGGCTCTCGGGGTCCCGCCCGATGAGGACGATGTCATCTGCGTAGGCGAGGATGGCGTGGTGGTGCTCGAGGACAGAGTAGCCCAACTCTTCCTCCCTTCTGGCGGCCGTCCTCAGCACTGCCTCCATGCTGAGGTTGAAGAGAATGGGGCTGAGGGGACAGCCCTGACGGACGCCAGCACGGATCGGGATCTCCTCCGTGAAGCCATCCTCGGAACGGACCCGTGTCGTCCCGCCGTGGTACAGGTCCGCGATGAGGGCACGCAGCGTCTCGGGTACCCTCATCTCTGTGAGCGAGTGCTGGATGTACGCGTGCGGGATGGACCCGAACGCGTTGGCGAGATCCAGCCAGGCGATGGCGACCTCGCGTTTCTTCGCCCTGCAGTCATCCAGGATGGACTGCAGGACAAAGTTGTGCTCCAAGCAGCCCTCGTACTCCATGAAGCCCTTCTGCTGCTTGGAGATGCGCCCCGTCCGGGCAGCCCACGCGCCCAGGCGGGCAGCGACCACCGACAGGAACAGCTTGGAAATGGTGGTGCTGAGCGCAATCGGACGCCAGTTGTCTGGGACGTCCTTGTCGCCATCCTTGTAGATGAGGACCGTGTTGGACCTCTTCCACGATCCGGGGACACGATTGTGGGCGTGCACTGCGGTGTAGAGGGCCGCAAGCACGTGGCAACCTGGGTCAGCCCTCTTCAACAAATTGTACCTGATGCCATCCTGCCCAGGTGCCGTGTTCTTGGTGCGGGCGAGCTTCTTCGCGACCTCCCTGGTGGTGAATGGTCTGGCCAGCTCGTCCACTTCCTCCTCTGTCGGATCATCGTGTGCCAGTGCGCAACCTGCAGGCGTGGGACCCACTTCGTAGCCATGGTCTGAGAATGTCTCTGTGAAGTGGTCCTGCAGGCGGGCTCCCGCAATCCGGCAATAGGGAGACTCTGTTTCCAGGATCTCCTGCATCGCCTTCTTGGGGTTGGCCCTGTACAATTTCTGGATCTTGGCGGCGGCCTCCCCGTCAAATGCAAATGCCGGCCGCCGCCTGCGCTGGCGGGCGGGGTTGCCGGGCCCTCTCCGGCCACCCCTCGCTCCTTCGCCACCCCCTGGAGCACGTGCCGCGCCCCCCTCTTCTTCTCGTACCTTGAGGGCGACGACAAACTCCGTGTACTCGTCGCAGACGTGCTCCAGGGATTCCCAGTCTTCCTCGGCTGCCGAGATCCGAGCCATCCACTCCAGCTGGACTTGGCTGGGCCGGACCTCGGGTTCGCCGTCTTCTCCTTCGTCTTCCGAGGCGGACTGGTGGTCTGCCGCCTCTGCTGGGCGTCCTCGGACCTGGTGGCGGTTCTCCCTGGGCTGCTGGCCGTGACGCGCCCGGGGGACCTCCTCTCGTACCTCCCGGGCATTCTGGGTGGGCAGCCCCACGCCAGGACCAGACAGCTCCCGCGCGGCCGGGGGAGGCCGCACCCTCCCCCCGACCACGCCCACAGTTGGCTCCACCGGCGCCGGCACCTCCGCCTGCACCGCCGCGTCGGCAGCCTCCTGCTCTGGGGCGACGTCATCCTCCGTCTGCGTCCCCATCTCACATCTTCCTGGCAGCTCCTCATCATGGTCTGGATCAGTTTGGGTTCCTCCCTCCGAGTGCAGGAGTGGGAACCTGATGAGGTGGGCTGGCACCACGTGCAACTCCGGTGCAGTCCGCTGCTCAGGTGTGCTTCCCCCAGGAGACATACTGGGGGCATCTCCGGTCTGCCAGTCCCTGGGTGGCAGACCCTCTCCTCTCTCCTCCTCTACTCCGATGCACTCCTGCTCCGGCGCCGGCGCTGGGACATCCTCCCGTTCGGTATAGGAGGGACGGCACGCCGGGCCTGGTGATGGCCTCGGGTGCAGCGGCAGCATTCTGGACAGAAGCTGGGCCGCCTCCTCCTCGTTGGTGGTCACCTGCGGGAGCGCAGGTGCCGGAGTCCCTTTGGGTGCCGGTGATCCAGGGAGGGGTGTCGTGCGGAGCGACAGTGACAGCTTCTTCCTGCGGCACAGAAACAAAGCCTCCCTCCCCGTTGCATCGTCGCGCGCCGGCGTGACGGGTCCAGGTGATGTCCGTCTCTTCTTCCTGGGGGGCAAAACAACACATGTCTCCTGGCCTTCCTCTCGTGCAGGCGGAGAGAGACGGTGGGAGGGACCAGGCACCGGAGACGGCAGCCGCGGCGGCAACGGCCGGGGCTGCGGATCATCAGCGTCTTCATCTGAGGAGCGCCGTGCCTCCCGCCGGGCCACACGAGCAGGTGGAGTCCGTGCTGGCGCGCCCAGGCCTGCCTCTCGCGCCTGGCGTGCCGCGAGTCTCCGCACCTCAGCTCTGTGGACGTTGGCAACGTGGTTCTGAGCCACCCTCAGCGGATATCCAGCGCCCGAAAATGCGGAAGCACAGAACCTGCAGCGGAACTCCACCGCAGTCACCTCTGGGTGGTGTCGCTTCATGTGCTTCCACATGTCCGACCATGCTGAATACCGCCCCCGGATCCTCAGCCCGAAGCCATGCGTCCCACAGAGGATGCACGTCAACTCGGCCGGTAGTGGCACCGGCACGCGCAGGCACCCCGGCTCACCCGGGTCACGCACCAAGGACACCATCTCCCGAACGGCAACCCTCTCATCCTCCTCCTCATCATCAGACGCGAGATCCGAGTCCGTACCATCCGCCTCCGGCAGCGCCGGCTCGATGCCCCGGCCCGGGTGCACCGTCTCAAAATGCAGCCTTGCTGCCCTCAGGGACCGGATCTCTTCGTGCGGCCTACAAATCTCACAGCGAAACCATAGCCCCGCAGAGTCATGCGCCCGGCGCACATGCGCCGCCAGATCAGCCAGTCGTCCGAAGACAGACCCGAACTGCTGAAGCCGCACACACGCAGGGCACTGGATCTCCTCTGGGGCCGGCAACGCCACGAAGCTGGGACGCACGGGCATCCTGAAAAACACTTACACTAACAAAAAGAGAACAACACAGCCGCACAGCAGCAAACAACTAGATCTGTAAAAGAACAATATATACAAACTCTTATAACAAGATAACACTAAGGGTATGTATAGAGTACCCTGAAAAATAAGGAAACAATAGACTCTGAAAATATAACAATTAACCACCTAACAATATATAGAACTCTACTAAAGTATAAACTCTGAAAGGTAAATAAAACTCTACTTAAAACTAATCAGGTACAGGCCACTAAAAAGAAAATATCACAAGTCACAATCGGTGGGGCTGCTACTTGGTAAACCAAGAAGCAACAGTCAAATCCGGGGGTGCAGCGGCAAGCCGAGTGCCGGGCTAAGAGTCAGGCACTCTTCTCCTGGGCAGCTGTAAACAGACAAGCGACGACCGCTTCTGGAGCAGTTCGCTGTCCTGAGAAGAACTACACAGGCGGCTCAAGACACTACAAGGTCACTGGTTGTGCCCTAGGTTTCTGGAACACTAGGGGGGTGTACAAATGTGTCAAGGGCTGGGCCTTACAACACAAGTACACTAGAGTGCTGGAAGGAGCAAAACACAACAACAGAACACTTACAAAAGTCGCAACACAAATACTAGCACAACACAGACAAGAGACAGTTACTCACTTACCGATCAGCACTACAAAGGAAACAAAATATACAAACAAATAAGACAGGTACAGGTGCTTGAAACTAATTAATTAAATAAATATGGTTGAGGTGATGCTATAAGAATGTAAATGGAATTAAGTTAAAAGATTCAACAGCAAGATTTGAGATGTATTGGTTAATTACTATGGATAAAAATGAAAAGGTAAATATATTAAATCTGCAAGAAAATTAAGGAATATTCAATTAATTAAATAAATATTATAATAATAATAGATAGATATATTCAATAAGTATTACTTTAATTACCAATTAATAGTTACTCTGAAAACAATATGGCGTATTTAATCAGCAAGGTAAATATAGAAATAAATAGTACTTTAATTTATTTTAGCTAATTCGAAAGAAAGCAATATGGCGGATTCAAGCACAAAAACAAGTCACTGAACAATTACAATAAACACAAGACAAACACAACACTCAACCCCTGGTGTGCATATCCATGGACACGAACAGGAAGTCACATGCGAAGCATCTGTGAAGAAGAAGGAAGTTGAAAAATGGCGACCGACCTCGCTAAATAACTCAACCACGAGGTCGCGAAAAACTGAATTTAAAGTTAAGCAGACAAAATACACTGAAACTATTAATGGGAAAAATTAAATCTCTGAATATGGAATTATTTACTGCCCCTAGTTATGAATTCAAATCAGAATTAAACACGATTACACTAGATATGCCTGGGCACAAGGCAATATAATTATCGCGAGCAAAGTGAATTTAAGCCAAAATAAATACAGAAATTACTTTAAATGTTGAACAATTGAATTATTAATATGGGAAAATTGAGAGACAGGCAAAAACTTAACAGAAACTATAGGATGCACACAGATTATTCACAAGGGACTGTCGGCCATTGAACACACACAGTCAGGAGACAGGACAAAAACAATTACACAGGCTCAAGAAAAACAAGATACACTTGGGAAGGGGTTCCAAAGGCCTTTAGGGGCGACGATCTTCGACTGTAGTTACGCGACTCGCCTTGAAGGTATTAGTTAAATTGAGGAAAAATTAAATGTGGTATTTGCCCGAGCTAAAAAATTCAAACACAAGGGCGAGACTGTGGGTAGAAGTTAAATGTTAAACAGCAAGATCAAGTACAGGTATTAATTAAATGTGGTTATTTAAATATAGGAACTGCAGTAAAAAGATTGACTCTAATTTAATATATATATGAAAAGCAACTAAATATTATTCGGAAAAATGTATTACTGAAAAAGAATTTAAATAAACAAAATTATTTTGGGTGAACAGTAAAAGCTACGAGTCACGAATGCAAGTTACAGTCGGGAACCTGAAATGGGGCTTACATAACAAAACACTGAGTTGCAGGAATTACTAGGTGATAGTTTGGCACTTGGAAAATTAAAGGCGAGATAGGTAGTTACTTTACTTTAACAGGTACAAAAAGCTATGCAGATATTAACAAATTAAATGTAACAGTTAAACTTTAAATGTTTGCAATAAAAGATGGCCGCGATTAACGAATTTAATTCAAATAAACAAACAACAAATGGCCAGACAAATAGAAATTCAAATAATTAATGCAAGATGGCCGAAAGCTTGCAGAAAGAAAACAAGTAAATAAACAAGATGGCCACAAGAACTTACTTAAAAACAAAACACAAGTGCCAGACTACCACCTACCTTATCTCCATGTAGTTCCCCATGTCCTCCCTAGGCGCAGCAGCAGTCGATCCATCCTCGGAACTGCTGGAAGTATGGTCGTTTCGTGCCGGAGTGAATACAGCACGAACACCTCTGCGACGATCTTTTCTTGAGCACAGTTATTTAACTAATCACTTCTCGGGGCTAGATCATTAAGCTGATAAGAACAGATACTACACTTTGATCTTAGCCAAAAGGCCGAGAAGCGATAACAATCCTAATGAACCAGGAGCTATA